>NW_006779172.1:189035-191826 GCF_000442215.2 Lipotes vexillifer | reverse complement strand
GGGTGGTTTCCTCTTAATAATTATTTTTTTATTTTAATAACTTTATTATATTTTATCTTACTTTTATTTTACTTTATCTTCTTTCTTTTTTTTTTCTTCCTTCCCTCCTTCCTTCCTTGCTCCCTCCCTCCCTCCCTCCTTTCTTTCTTTCTTTCTTTCTACTTCTACTAATGCTTTCTTTCTACTTTTTCTCCCTTTTCTTCTGAGCCGTGTGGATGAAAGGCTCTTGGTGCTGCACCCAGGAGTTAGTGCTCTGCCTCTAAGGTAGGAGAGCCAACTTCAGGACACTGGTCCACAAGAGACCTCCCAAATGCACATAATATCAAATGGCGAAAATCTCCCAGAGATATCCATCTCAACACCAGCACCCAGCTTCACTCAACGACCAGCAAACTACAGTGCTGGACATCATATGCCAAACAACTAGCAAGACAGGAACACAACTCCACCCATCAGCAGAGAGGCTGCCCCAAATCATAAGTCGACAGACACCCCAAAACACCACCAGACGTGGACCTGCCCACCAGAAAGACAAGATCCAGCCTCGTCCACCAGAACACAGGCACTAGTCCCCTCCACCAGGAAGCCTACACAACCCACTGAACCAAACTTAGCCACTGGGGACAGACACCAAAAACAACAGGAACTACAAACCTTCAGCCTGCAAAAAGGAGACCCCAAACACAGTAAGACAAGCAAAATGAAAAGACAGAAAAACCCACAGCAGATGAAAGAGCAAGATAAAAACCCACCAGACCTAACAAATGAAGAGGAAATAGGCAGTCTACCTGAAAAAGAATTCAGAATAATGATAGTAAAGATGATCCAAAATCTTGGAAATAGAATAGACAAAATGCAAGAAACACTTAACAAGGACTTAGAAGAACTAAAGATGAAACAAACAATGATGAACACCACAATAAATGAAATGAAAAATACTCTAGATGGGATCAATAGCAGAATAACTGAGGCAGAAGACCTGGAAGATAAAATAGTGGAAATAACTACTGCAGAGCAGAAAAAAGAAAGAAGAATGAAAAGAACTGAGGACAGTCTCAGAGACCTCTGGGACAACATTAAACACACGAACATTCGAATTATAGTGGTTCCAGAAGAAGGAGAGAAAAAGAAAGGGACTGAGAAAATATTTGAAGAGATTATAGTTGAAAACTTCCCTAATATGGGAAAGGAAATAGTTAATCAAGTCCAGGAAGTACAGAGAGTCCCATACAGGATAAATCCAAGGAGAAATACGCCAAGACACATATTAATCAAACTGTCAAAAATTAAATACAAAGAAAACATATTAAACGCAGCAAGGGAAAAACAACAAATAACACACAAGGGAATCCACATAAGGTTAACAACTGATCTTTCAGCAGAAACTCTGCAGGCCAGAAGGGAGTGGCAGGACATATTTAAAGTGATGAAGGAGAAAAACCTTCAACCAAGATTACTCTACCCAGCAAGGATCTCATTGAGATTTGATGGAGAAATTAAACCCTTTACAGACAAGCAAAAGCTGAAAGAGTTCAGCAGCACCAAACAAGCTCTACAACAACTGCTAAAGGAACTTTTCTAGGCAAGAAACACAAGAGAAGGAAAAGACCTACAATAATGAACCCAAAACAATTATGAAAATGGGAATAGAAACATACATATCGATAATTACCTTAAATGTAAATGGACTAAATGCTCCCACCAAAAGACACAGATTGGCTGAATGGATACAAAAACAAGACCCATATATATGCTGTCTACAAGAGACCCACTTCAGACCTAGAGACACATACAGACTGAAAGTAAGGGGATGGAAAAAGATATTCCATGCAAATGGAAACCAAAAGAAAGCTGGAGTAGCAATTCTCATATCAGACAAAATAGACTTTAAAATAAAGACTATTAGAAGAGACAAAGAAGGACACTACATAATGATCAAGGGATCGATCCAAGAAGAAGATATAACAATTGTAAATATTTATGCACCCAACATAGGAGCACCTCAATACATAAGGCAAATACTAGCAGCCATAAAAGGGGAAATCGACAGTAATACATTCATAGTAGGGGAATTTGACACCCCACTTTCACCAATGGACAGATCATCCAAAATGAAAATAAATAAGGAAACACAAGCTTTAAATGATACATTAAACAAGATGGACTTAATTGATATTTATAGGACATTCCATCCAAAAACAACAGAATACACATTTTTCTCTAGTGCTCATGGAACATTCTCTAGGATAGATCATATCTTGGGTCACAAATCAAGCCTTGGTAAATTTAAGAAAATTGAAATTGTATCAAGTATCTTTTCCGACCACAATGCCATGAGACTAGATATCAATTACAGGAAAAGATCTGTAAAAAATACAAACACATGGAGGCTAAACAATACACTACTTAATAACGAAGTGGTCACTGAAGAAATCAAAGAGGAAATCAAAAAATACCTAGAAACAAATGACAATGGAGACACGATGACTCAAAATCTATGGGACGCAGCAAAAGCAGTTCTAAGAGGGAAGTTTACAGCAATACAATCCTACCTTAAGAAACAGGAAACATGTCGAATAAACAATCTAACCTTGCACCTAAAGCAATTAGAGAAAGAAGAACAAAAAAACCCCAAAGTTAGCAGAGGGAAAGAAATCATAAAAATCAGCTCAGAAATAAATAAAAAACAAATGGAGGAAACAATAGCAAAGATCAATAAAACTAAAAGCTGGTTCTTTGAGAAGATAAACAAAATAGATAAACCATTAGCCAGACTCATCAACAAAAAAAA
>NW_006779172.1:176685-186769 GCF_000442215.2 Lipotes vexillifer | reverse complement strand
TATTTACAATAGCCCAGAGATGGAAACAACCTAAGTGTCCATCATCAGATGAATGGATAAAGAAGATGTGGCACATATATACAATGGAATATTACTCAGCCATAAAAAGAAACGAAATTGAGCTATTTGTAATGGGGTGGATAGACCTAGAGTCTGTCATACAGAGTGAAGTAAGTCAGAGAGAGACAAATACCGTATGCTAACACATATATATGGAATTTAAGAAAAAAAAATGTCATGAAGAACCTAGGGGTGAAACAGGAATAAAGGCACAGACTTACTAGAGAATGGACTTGAGGATATGGGGAGGGGGAAGGGTAAACTCTGACAAAGCGCGAGAGAGGCATGGACATATATACACTACCAAACGTAAGGTAGATAGCTAGTGGGAAGCAGCCGCATAGCACAGGGAGATTAGCTCGGTGCTTTGTGACCGCCTGGCGGGGTGGGATAGGGAGGGTGGGAGGGAGGGAGATGCAAGCGCGAAGAGATATGGGAACATATGTATATATATAACTGATTCATTTTGTTGTGAAGCTGAAACTAACATACCATTGTAAAGCAATTATACTCCAATAAAGATGTCAAAATTAAAAAAAAAAAAATGTGGGTTACCTTCAACTTGCAGCAAAAAGAACATTTTAAACATACCTGCCAATTCCCTGGTGGCGCAGTGGTTGAGAGTCCGCCTGCCAATGCAGGGGTCACGGGTTCGTGCCCCGGTCCGGGAACATCCCACATGCCGCGGAGCGGCTGGGCCCGTGAACCATGGCCGCTGAGTCTGCGCATACGGAGCCTGTGCTCCGCAACGGGAGAGGCCACATTAGTGAGAGGCCCGCCTACCGCCAAAAAATAATAATAATAATAATAAAATAAAATAAAAATACCTGCCAAGTTTCAAAATGATAAGAGTCTGCCCATTAATTGCCATGATAATGTATTTGTAGACTTAGAATTTGTGACATCAGCTATAATATTATAATTATCACACAGTTATACAATCTATGTTGTTATGCTAATTAACACATTTCTGTCTGGATAAGATAAGAGATGTTGCCCAGGAATGGATGCGAGCCTAAGATTCTCAGGCTGAAGAATTCTGGTAAAATGTCAGGCAAGATTTATGAGTAATAACAAAACCTGGGTGTGAATTTCAGCTTCATCATGTTCCTGTAGTTACAGCATGTCCTTCAACTTTTAAATTTCCAGCATCATAGTTTGCAAGATCTTTTCATTAGTTTCCAACATCATAAATTGACAGTTAATTCATTTAATACATTATTTAACAGTTTCCTTTCACTTTAGGAGAAGTGTATCACTAAAGGGTATTATTAGAGATCTTATTGATGTCTCTGAAATGACACCTCTTGGTAGAGGCTACTAGAGAAAGAATCCATAATCATCATTTCCTCTTTTTCATAAAATGCAGTTTAAAATGTTTTCTTGTCACTGTACGATTAGAGAAAAAATGGATCTGCACACCGGACACAGATACCTGCAGGCAATCTTCACTGGAAGCACCAAGATTAGGTCCACTCTGGGGCGATGGAGGAAAGTGAAGTTTTCCCAGATGACTCAGGACAATAAAATTTCAGCTGTTCCTGGGAAAACAGCTTCAAATTCTATTCAGATAGTTGTCATCTAATCCCAAGTGATTTACCAGGTTCTGTCCAAAATTGACTGGTACCTCTTAAGAAAATGCAAATTTCACCTCAGCCTTATGCAAATTCCACCATCAGGCATTACACCACCTTATTGCTCACTGCCCTGTGTAGAGTAGGTGAGCAGTGGATATTGGCGGGGAAAATGTAAGTTAAGAAACTTCCACTAGAAATCAGGATTGTTTTTCTTTCTTCTCATTCCTACAGAATCCAATGACTCTCTACCAAATTATACAAGGAAGCTGCTGTCCTTTCTTCTTTCCTATTAATTTTTCTAAAATGTCCACTGACCTCTGGATACAAACTAACATGAAAGTTGAGGGACCAAACAGATTGGTTCTGGAAGCTGGTATGGTTTTGTGAGTCTTGGTCTCTTTCTCTGTGGTAAATTGAACTATTGGTCTCAAATGTTCACTTCCCTAGAATCATTTTGTACATTTACACCTGTGTCACAGCCTCATGGTATGCTGAATAAACTTTGGGATTACTGACTTGGGGTTTGGCCTCCTGACTTGCTTTGGCCAGTGGGATGCTAGTGGAAATGACCTGAGTAAGATGCTTGATACATGCTTGAGTGCTTGGGCTTGCTATCTTTGCTTCTTCCACCATCATGAGAACAAAATACCCCAAGTTGTCATAGTCCTTGGGCTCCATAAAGAGACTTGAGGTTCAGAGCCACCACACCTGATGCTTGTAGATCCTAAATCTGAATTAGACACACCCTAGCCAACATGCAGTTGTGTGAGATATAAATGTATATTATATGCCTCTGAGTATTTTTGTTTGTTAGCAGCAAAAGCTGATACTGACCCCAGTAGGCTTCTGCCCTGAATAGAAGAACTGACCAAAAACTTGTGTAAGTGGAATAGATGTTTGTTACCTGGCAGCCTTTGTGTAGGTAGCAAGGATCAACACGGAATAACGTTGGGTTATTTTTCTTCCCCTACCCCATACCCTTTACTAGCCTCTTCTTAGCCACCCCAAATAAACACACAAGACTTTCCCTCTAAATACATTCAAAGCAGCTAGATACGTATTCAACTTTAACCAAGCAAATTAACATTTCTTTCTCTTCCTTTCTTAAAGAGTTTCTTTCACCTCTGTCTCGGTGGGTCATCTGGATGCCTTTTGATGTTCTAAGATTTGCAGTCTGCCTATCTCTGAGGATAAAATTAAATCTCAGTACTTGCTGTAAGTGTTTAAGTTCTCAACATTTTCATGCAATAAAAATATCATCACAGTCAAATATGAGCAAAGCTACCCAGGATATGATACTTATTAGCGGTTACATTAAGTGATATTTCTACTGTTTTTTGGAATTCACTTAATGAGCGAAGATATAATTTTCCCCTCATTTTTTTGCCCTTAATTTTGTTCCATGACACGAAAGGCCCATTTCATCTATCTTCAGTAGGAGCTCCTCAAGCATTTTTATGAAAATAGTTTATAAGCTTATAATGCTGCCTTTTTTCAAATCTCCTGGAATATCTATTGAATATAGATAGGTATGGTGTATATAAGACACCTATTTAGGTATAACACAATGCAGATTACAGGCTCATGGGCTAGTGGGTTCATAGGTAAGAAAAGAAAAGGAATGAAGTTTGGAATTTTAGACCATTCTTTCCTTATTTAACATCTATAGTTATAAGTAATTTAGGTTAGAAAGGGAACTGAAAAAAATTGAAATTCTGTTGTCATAAGCACAGTGTTTATTTCAGGTAAGGTATGAGCTGGCAATCAGTTTAGTCTCCCTTCACTGATAACCAGTCTGTTCCATCCAAAATGTACATGGTCCATTAAGCATCAATATCTAAAGTGCTTTGGTCTTCTCCCTCTCCTAATTTACATGCTTTCCAGTTTTGGTACAATAAAAATGCAAGATCATAATTCAACCTTAATAACTTTCTAAACATGTCTTTCATCTCTCCACTTTTTTTAATTGGCATACTCAGTAAGTCAATGAGATTTTAAAAATAAGGTTACTATACTCCTCTGTACTTCAGATCTACTTGTGGAACACAGTCGCCACTTATCAGTCATTGGTCAACTCAGAAAAACCTCATCCTTTGTTGAGCCTATGTTAAATATAAGCATAGAAACACACAACTGTTTTGTGCAAGATGAAATAAACAAGAAGTCTTTTCAATGAACATTTATGGAGTCAGATATCCTACAAGGTGACGAAATATATGGGACAGATATTCTCTTAGGTGTTGGGTATGCACAATCCATGTCCTTCAAGTGTTAGAGCATAAAGCGACGGGCATGACAATAGAGGCAAACAAAAAATGTTATATTAGCTCTGATGTTGGATGCATTATTAACCATGAAGTGGACATAGAAAAGGTTAGACCAAAAAAAGATTCAAATAATAGTTACACATGTGCCTGAAGTTTTAACTTTTTTTTTTTTTGCGGTACGTGGGCCTCTCACTGTTGTGGCCTCTCCCGTTGCAGAGCACAGGTTCCGGACGCGCAGTGGGATCCTCCCGGAACGGGGCACAAACCCGTGTCCCCTGCATTGGCAGGCAGACTCTCAACCACTGCGCCACCAGGGAAGCCCCTGAAGTTTTAAATTTTAAATGTTGAGTAGGAACTTTCCAGATTGAGAAGGGCAAAGACAGGGAGATTTGAAAGCATATATTGAGGCCCTGAAGTTTTAATGTGTAAGATTGGAGCAACAATCTTAGAAAATATAAGGGGCTGAGATATGTATAAGGTGTGCCTAGATTACAATGGCTTTTACCACATGATTTTTAAACAAGGAGTGGTTGTCCTTGAAGAAGTCCACAATGTGGAGTGACAATCCTAGATTTTTATGTAAAAAGAATATTCCGGAAGTGGTCTGGAGATTAGAGGTAGGAGCAAATATAGGACATTAGCAGTTTTCGTCCAATAGCTTCTCTTCTGAAGTCACTATTTGCAAATTGGAATTGTTGCAAAATAAGATTTTATTCTCTTATAGTCCTAAATAGACATTAACACCATCTTACCTGTCAGCTCAAAAACATTAATGATTTATAGGAGAGTTACCTAACTCCATTTATGCAAATTTGAGTCCCTTTGTCCATTTTGATTGAGTGAGGTGATCACAAAATCCCAAATATAAATACCTTGGAAACTAAGACTCCAGCACTTAACTAAAGAAAACTAATTCCTTCCTGCTGTGTCTGCACTGGTTGCATAATGCTCTCTGAGGTGAGCATGTAGTCCAAGTCTCTACACTGAACATGCTGTCTTAGCCAAAGGAAGCCAGGGGGATTTTCCCTTATGACCACTTCAAATAGGAACAATGACAAGAACATCTCATTAGGAGAACATACTGCATTGTCCTAAAATATCTGTAAAACACAGCTAGCTCTAAGGGACTCACGCCTATGTATTTAAGTCCCACATCAACAAAGCTTTCCATTTAAATAGTCCCTACTGGGAAAACTGCATTAGTGTTTGTGATCTGTTAATTATAAATAGGCAGACTCCTAATGCCTCCTGTAAGGTTTCCAAGACATCCTGTGAAAATTAATCATAATGGATTTTTAAAAGTTTTTGTTTCTCTCCAATGGTTAATTATAGCTGCAATGAGTCTAATAAAACTGTGCCACGATGCTTCTATTGACAGTCCTTAGAATTGCAGGAAGCCAAAAGTTCAAGTTATTTAATCAGAGGGCTTGATTTGTTTGGAACATTATCACAATATGAGCTGGATTTTGTCACTCAGGGCCTATTAGGTGAAAGACTGTGAGCACTTTCATTTTCCTTGCTCCAGAAGAAGATTATTTAAAGATCTCTCCTTGCTCTCTCCAGAGTTTCTTTTGCATGAACATCCTGGTATAGGAGAAAAAGCGCACGTGGCTAATTCTGGATAATAGAGCAAAATCACTTGTCCTATGACAGCATTGTATGGTATTGGTAATAAACTCTAACAATTTACACCAATCGTCTATGGGAAGTACTTTGTCTGAGTCTTTTACATTTAAAAAAAAAATATGAAGTTATTCTGTCGAATCAGTTAATTTCTCCCATGTGTTTTTATGTCTTGGCAGTCCAAGAACAGTCTCTTCTGAATATATAGAGCAAGTGACGAACAAGGGATAAGGCTGCTAAAAATGCATAATCCCATACAGACGGGCTCTTCATCCACTCTAGGTAGAACTTGAATTTGATTTCTCTAATGTTTTATACTCTCTATCGGAAACACTTAGGAGAAGAAATATTGTTTGTGCAAAAGGTTGAGGACCAACAATAGGGTTATGTTCTAGTTGAAAGACTATTTGAAAGTAAACATCCAGGAAATTTGTCTTTTGTACATGAAATACACCTGAATTTCATGAAATACATTCTCTAATTCATTGAGATCCAGAGTTGTGTGGAAGAGGGAAATAAAACCGCCTCATGAAGAGAGATGATCTTTGCATGCTAGAATCCCTTCTCTTCCTCTTGGGACAGAGAATAGATCAGATTCAGTAAGGTCTCTAGGATATTAAAACAGGCTAGTCCTTTGTTTGTTATAATATTCAAATGGAGTGTGATAATTCATTTCATGCAGATAAGTCTCTTGTAAACTCAGGAGTTTTATAATATCTGGTAGAAAGGCTCTGTCTTATTTTCCCTTTGGTGGCTTTGGTGAACTAAATGTTTTTTTTCCCTTACTCCACCAAATAGCTCTAAAGCACTAAACATTTTTAGAGTGTGCACTTATATAACTGTTAGAACCAAGCACTAAGCAATAAATTACATGTTTTCTCTTCTTCACCTACATGTGGCCAAAGACATTCCAGCCTTAGCTCTATCCTAGCATTTGTTAATTTGATTATTGGGGAAAAAAATATATTTTTCATTATTTTTATCCTTTAAAGTAATTATAAAATCAAGAGTGATGTGTCCAAGAAGTCAAAGAATGAACAAAATAAGATTTTCCTTTATTGTTGAAGTTTATTTCTCAACAATAATGTTAGGTTTGTAAGGTAAGCAGACATGTGGGCTGATGGGGAAAGAAGTGTAATTGTCAAAGAAAAGAAATAGCCTTTTATAAGCCCAAAAGGAGAGGTTTAAGAATATTTATATTATTGAATACTTTACTTCACTCAGATTTGAAAGAATCAACCAAAAATGCCCAGAAGTAAGGTATTTCTCAAAGACACTCAAGAAATAATGTATTTATTGTTGTTGTTTTAAAAGTGAGGCCTCAAAAAAGCAATTAAGAAATAGGTGTTAGTAAGCTTTGTTAGTTTCTACCAATAAAACTACTCAGTTCAAATAACAGGCTACGGAAAGAATTCCCTGGCGACTCGGTGCTCCCACTGCCAGGGCCCTGGGTTCGATCCCTGGTCAGGGAACTAAGATCCTGCAAGCCACACGGTGCAGCCCAAAAAAAAGGCTACCAAGTGTTAAAACTAGTCAATTTAGTTAACTGGAAGAAAAGCAGCACAGAGTTTTCAATGAGAACAGCCAACTACATTCATGTAACCAGGTATGATTTTAAAAGCTGTGCATGTACTAACTTATTTCATCCTCACGAGAAACGAGACAAATAGGTCAATACTACTATTGTTCTTATTCTACAAATAAGGAAACTGAGGCACAGAGCAGTTAAATAGATTGCCCAAAGTTACCCTCTCAGGAAGTGATTTGAACCTAGACAGTCTGGAAACAGAGTCCATGATTTTAACCAGGATGTGGGGTGTACATTTAAAAGGGAATGTGCCAAAATGGTATAAAATTGGATATATCTGAATGGTGGAAATATAGGTCATGTTCAACTTCTTTGGGCTTTGATGTACTTTTCACATTCTCTATCATGAACACAAATAATTCTATAATTAAGAGTCAAGTATCCTGGGTCTACTTTAAAAATACTCTTACTAGCTTCCATCCTTCTCTGTTACCTTCATATATCACATATGGCTGGTCAGGCTTCTCTTTCTAAATGAAATCTTTAATGTGAAAAAAAATCTTTAAAAATAAACTTTCTTCAGATATGCATCCTTTCTGTATTAATATCCTGTATTATTAAACCAACAGAGCCCTGAAATATCCTTTACTGGTTCACAAATGAGTCCCCTATAGATGGAATAATTATGATTCCGAAGTCTTGTATTAGTTGAAGGCAGTAAAGGGTAACCAAAACCTTCTAGGAGCCTCAGAATGAACAAACTAGAGAGTGTGGGCTGAATAAACATGAAGAGAGAAAATGAAATATGTTCAATACACGTAAATTACAAAGGCACTTTAGAAGTTAAGAATTAGAGAAATTCTCATATAAGCCAGCAGAGAAAGTAGCTGACAGGGGTCAGGTGATGAAAGAATGGTCAGGCATACTTTTTTGTCCAGAGTGACTTACTAGTCATCCCATCTCTGGTTCTCTAACACAGGACTCACAATTCTATAGCACTTTTGCCTATAAAAAGTCATTCTCTTGTGTAGAATGAAAGAGAGAGTACTGAAACTATATCAGTGTGTTGAACTAGGGAATTCCAAATAAATAGGCTTCTATTCAGTTGAATTCTATGAGGACATTAGTGGAACCCATCAAATAATCCAGGGAGGCCAGAGCTACTAGGAAAATCAGATCCTGACCTAAAGTCTGCAACCATGATTTAGTGTCAATGTCACCATAGGTTCCAATATTAGTAAATAAGGTTTGGTATTTGACCTGGGACCAAGTATTGGGCAGGTAACACAAAAACAATGTACAATACTCAATGCTTCTAATTCATTTCCTCTCAAAATGGCGCCCAATTTTTACCCCTACCCCCTCAATCATTGAGTAAACATCATCTTTTACTACAGTGGATGTCTCTACCTCAAACCTTTCCACCACATTTCAGATGGTAGTTCTTGGCTTGTGTTTTTCATAATGGTTTCCTTCCACTGGTAGCCCTCAATGACTTCTGGTCTTACAAAGCAATAACATACTCTCCATAGCCAAAAATGTGTTACCATCACAAAGGTAGGAAAAAGTAGAAATAGTAATTATGCAGACAGTCTCAGCAGGGTTGTTTTGTCTCAGGTAGAAATTTTGACATATGCAGTTTAAAAAATAAATCCATCTGTCCTCTTATCAAACAAGAATGTTTATTTGGGGGGAATATTTATAATATACTCTTTTTTTTTTTTTTTTTTTTTTTTTCGACGCGGGCCTCTCACTGCTGTGGCCTCTCCCATTGCGGAGCACAGGCTCCGGACGCGCAGGCTCAGCGGCCATGGCTCACGGGCCCAGCCGCTCCGCGGCACGTGGGATCCTTCCGGAACGGGGCACGAACCCGTGTCCCCTGCATCGGCAGGCGGACTCTCAACCACCGCGCCACCAGGGAAGCCCTATAATATACTCTTAATTGTCAAAAGAAAGGTGATATAATTGCCAAAATTTTTCAAAGGAGAGCTAATAATTTTCTTCTTGGGTTATGAAAAACCAACTTCAATCTATAATATATAAATTAGAGAAAAGTATTCAAAATCTTCTAATTAGACCTGTAGCAGTTCAAGAAAGAAAAAATTGTAACACTTTCACTTAGGAAGAAGGCTGAAAGGTACAACAGCTATAAATTGCCAAAAAGAACTGGCAGTTGAAAGAAAAATGTATTCTTTACTCCCATGTTCATAAAATAATAACATGCTAATACATTATCTTTAAAATTTAATATGAACATAAGATGAAAATATGTAGGTGTCCAAAATGATGTTTTTCTTCAACTAGTTATGGAACTGCCGAATAAGGGTACTTTGGTATCATACTCAGACTTTGGGGATCTATTTTATAGAAAAGGTATAAATTTCTCCAGTCACTATGCATGCCCTGGGTAGGAGTTTGGGCAGAAGTGGAGGGAAAAACCATTGCAATAGAGAAGAGTAAAGAGACAGACGAATAAATGTCTCATCGCCAAAGGAGCTTAGCGTCAAGAAGAGAGGTGTACCAGATGTTCAAAATAGCAGGGCCATGTGTTTTGTTGAGTTACATATCAATGTATATGGTGCAGACTAAGTTCCTAAGTTCACAGAAGTACACCTAAGAATATCTGATGTTAAAATAATGAATGGGTATAGGATGAAAATGTAAAATTAATACAATAGGGTGAGAGGATCAGTTTAGCCATTCTGAAAGAGATGAAGTATTTGATTGATGGGATCAATGAGTTGGACTTGTCAAACTGAGACTTAGTAGTGCCAAAGCCTAGGGCCTTTAGAAAAGTTGTAATACATGAACAGTTTATATGTACTCTTGGAAGTTAGTATAAAAAAGGGAGCAATGAGAATGAAATATGATAGCCGGGTTTGGGAAAGCAGAGGGAGAATAAAGAGGACTTTCCATGGTCTGCCATAGATATCATGCACTGTAGGACTTGGACGATATGTCTGGGCAAGATGGATCAGTGGGTAGACAGTGGAGAAAAATTGGGATATAGTGATTCTAGCTTGCTTTTT
>NW_006779172.1:75592-176590 GCF_000442215.2 Lipotes vexillifer | reverse complement strand
TTTTTTTGAGTGGTAAGCGGGCCTCTCACCGCTGCAGCCTCTCCCGTTGCGGAGCACAGGCTCCGGACGCACAGGCCCAGCGGCCACGGCCCACGGGCCCAGCCACTCCGCGGCACGCAGGACCCTCCCGGACCGGGGCACGAACCCGCGCCCCCCGCATCGGCAGGCGGACCCTCAACCACTGCGCCACCAGGGAAGCCCTAGCTTGCTTTTTAAAAAATGAAAATTTCAACAGTGGTAACAACCATGTAAGGACAAGTACTTAAGAAGGGAGCTAATTAGTCCATCTGGGAGAAAAACAAAAATGATGGAAAAGGTCTGGTGAAAAATAACTCCAAAAGTCTGAACCAAGAAAGATAGCAGTGTCTCTGTTTGGGATGTGGAAATAGAAATGGACAGAGTGAGGTGGGTTGAGGTAGGCAATAAACCTAAATTAGTTTGACTCTGAAAAAGTTATGTTTCAGATTGCTCTGAGACATCTGAGAGAAGATATTCTATGGCAAATTAAGGTAAGGTCCTGGAGAGTCCTGGTGGGAAATCTAGTTGAAAATGTAGACTTGAAAATCATGGGAATAGAATTACCATATGACCCAGCAATTTGTAGAGATGTGGATGGACCTAGAGCCTGTCATACAGAATGAAGTAAGTCAGAAAGAGTAAAACAAATATCATATTATTAACACATATATGTGGAATCTAGAAAAATGGTACAGATGAACCTATTTGCAGGACAGGAGTAGAGACATGGATGTAGAGAACGGACATGTGGACACGGGGTGGGGGAAGGGGAGGGTGGGATAACTGGGAGATTGGGATTGACATAAATACACTACCATGGGTAAAATAGATAGCTAATGGGAACCTGCTGTATAGCACAGGGAGCTCAGCTCGGTGCCCTGTGATGACCTAGATGGGTGGGATTGGCGGGGGCAGGGGGGTCCGAGAGGGAGGGGATATATGTATATGTATAGCTGATTCATTTCATTGTACGGCAGAAACTAACACAACATTGTAAAGCAATTATACTCCAATAAAAAAAAAAAAAAAACTAACACAACATTGTAAAGCAATTATACTCCAATAAAAAAAAAAAAAAAAGAAAATCATGGGGATTTTTGGCCATAAATGAAATCATCAAAGCAAAGAGATACATACAACACATCTGAGTCTTAAAGACTATCCACAGCTAGTATGTTAGGAAAAGAAGAACAAAAGAGAATGTCTTATTATAAAGACAAAAACAATAACTTTGATGTGGAATGAAACTATATTTCCAATTTTCCAGGGCCCACCTATGAAAGATGAGTAAAAGGAGAATAAAAGAATGAAAAATTACCTTATACTACTCTAAGAGGCTATTATGTATTTTCTAGGACATCAAGAGTTTCTCTTGATCCTTTAGCTAATATTAACCTTACCTGTAAATAAAATTTTGGAGCTGGACTGCCATTTAGCTTGACCAAAAAGAAAAATGTGTTTAGATGATGATAAGCTTCCTGGGGAACAGAGACTCAGTATTTGCTGGCTGAAGACAAAGTATTATACAACACCACACTCCATCTAAATGACAAATAACAAATTAGAATATTAGCATTGTTATTTAGCTAAATTCCTTTAAGTGTGTAGGAGTAAGGCTCAGACTTAGAAATAATATTATTAATTACAACGCCTTTTTCCAAAAATTGCAACTGGAGGCTGAACACTGAGATTCCAATTGGGTCTACAATCTGTACTGTCAGCATTTCACCCTTATCCATGCAGTTTTCAAGTTCCCTATTTGAAAAAAAAATCTTTGTCCTTTAAAGAAAAGGGTGGAAGCCTAGGTCTGCATGTACAAGATGCTGACTTGCAGTACACATCTAGTGTACATCAACCGCAAATTTTAATGAAACACTTTCTTGCCTGCTTTTGACCTTGCCAAGAATGCTACGTGTGCGGGAATCAAGAAACCTGTGAAGCCATATGCTGTGGGTCAGCCTTTGACCAGTTTCCCCCATCCAGCTGTCACTCTGAAAGTAACTTCGCATGCACATATATTTTTTTTATGCACACAACTGTCCTGAATTTTGGCCACAGGGGAACCTTATTGAGAAATGGTGTATTGGCGTTGTTCAAAGCAAGTTAGTTTCCTGACTTCAAACATGAAATTTGGAAGCTGTGAGTGACCTTAGACAATACCTTTCTTGTTTATATCACCTGATTTTAATCCTTAACAAACATGTTACATCATGTAATAAAATCAATAATAAGACAATAGACACACAGTAAAAACAAAATTCTCACTTGCTCCGTCCATGGAAGTGTTTACTATTAGCAGCTTCTTTTAAATTTTAAATTTCTTCCAGAAATTTAAATGCTTATAAACAAATATGTTATTATATCATCTTTGTAAAGTAAAATCACATTGTTCACATTATTCTGCTTTGGTTATAGTTAGCAATGAATCCTAGAATCTTTGCCTATCAACACATATGGCCTTATTTCAGGATTTTTAAGGGCTGTGTAGTATTTCACTTTATACAATTACTATACTTCATTTGATCAATCCCCTATTAATGGGAATTTTTAATTTTGCTCTTTTCTAATTATCTTTTCTTATCACAAACAATTATGTAATGTTTATTTTTGTATATCTTGGCAGTATCTTTTGATTATAAATGTGGATTAAAATACTAATCAGGGAAATTCTGTTATCCATCTGTTTTAAATATAAGCAGCAGCACAGTAGACTCAAAAGATAATTGACTTGTAGTCACATTGACCTAGGTTTGAATCCTAGGAAAGCCACTTACTTCTGTGAGCAAAACACTTAACCTCTCTGAGGCTCAGATTTCCTCTTTATACAATAATGACAAGCCTAGTACAATTAAGATTTTAAGGTAATCTTCCTTAAAGGATGGTATAAGTAAGTATTCCAAAACTTGTAGCTTAAGAGAGGAAGAAGAGGAGGAAGAGGACAAAGAACAAAGTCTAAGCACAGAATTTGAAGTCAGAACTGGACAAAGTATAAAGTCCTCTAGATTCTTAGATGAGTGTTTTTCTATTTCATTGCATCGACGTATTCTACGCCCCATTTCTTTATCTCTCTTTGCCCGTTGACTGTGAGGGTGTCTTCACCTTGTCCCACATGGCACAAAGACTAAGAAACTATTGGCAACGTCCATATAAACAGCTCTAAGAAAGTTCTGCAGGGCATGTATGACTATTGTTGCTCTGCCTTGGTCCCTTCCTACTGATGAATTTTTGATGATAATATTCAGCCATGACAGCATTTATGGTTTGAGGGAGAGATTCTACTGTGGCCATAGATGATAGGCCCTTGATCAATACCCATATTCTGTGAATCTACTCATTACTAAGAGGCATCACTCCAATGACATCCATCCTTGCCTAAATTTGCTCTTTTAAAGTGCCACCTCACAATCAGACTTCCACATTTGTCTGAGAGAGATAATTATCGCTATCTGGCATATATTCTTGACAACAACCTTTTGAACTTGACAAAATCAGGAGTCATTAACTCTCTTTTTAGGGTTTGAGGGAATTAAGCTTTAGCAGCATCAATTAATTTGCCCCTATCTTCTGACTTCAAGTTCACTTTTCTTTCTATTATATAATACTGAAGCCATTATATTTTAATACAAGAAAAGGATGATGTGTCCAATATATCTTCCTCTAGTTCCGTGTCTTAGCTCTTTCAGGAAAAAGTAGACTTCTCCCAGATATTTTCAATGATACCCCATGGAATATAATACAAATTGCCCCACACGACCATCAAACCTCTCCTCTTTGTTTAGCCCAGCGTTTGTGAATAGCCTCACCTCTATCATGGATGAGCTCCAGGCTCATAAAACCGTGATACTGTCTCTTAAGTATGCCATGCACTTCTTTCCTGCCATACCTTCCCTACTGGCTTTCCTTCAACTTAGAGATCTTTTCTTCCATCATCTACCCTTGCAAATTATATTCTTCTTCTAAGCAAGTCAGGTGAAGCCTTGACTGAGAAGCCCTTGTTGATTTCTTCAGTCATGATGAATTACTCCTCTTGCATAAAGAAAAACAAATGTGATATAACTACAGTCAACTCACATATCCTGCTTTGTATTAAAATTAATTGTTTTTATGTTGCCTCACTGACCAATTGGAAACAATCTATGTGCCAGACTCTTAACTGTGTCCCATAGGAACTGAACACCTATCTAGGTGCATTTATAGTTCCCTCTACCTAGTGTCCCCTTCCGCACTAAATCCTACCCAGTAGTCAAGGACCAGCTCATTACCACCGTCGTCATAAACCCTCTTCTGAATTCCTTTAGAAAGATGTGTTATTCTCTCTTGAACTCCAATACCAACTTATGGCAATTACCTCTTCCTTATACTACAATGGTTTAAGTACCTTTTGATTCTTCTGAAAGATTTGAACCTCCATATAGCCACGGAGTGCCTCTATTTTGTTGCAGTTTACCACTGCATCCTCAGAGTTCAAAGCACGATAGGTGTTTAATAAAGATTCATTTTATATATGGAAAGACATATATTCTTCTGGTTCATATCACCTATGCTTATGTCTAAAAAATGTTTACTCTCTCACAGTTACTTTTAATCAGAATTTAAAGTTTTCTTTTGAACCATATGAAATGACCATTCCTGAGGTCATAAACAGTTAAGTATATGCAATTTCATTTGATTCAACCTAAAATTTATGGGGTGAAGGGAATGATGGATAGTCAAATGAATGAGAATTCCCCACAGCTGTAATTCATAGCATGGCTGCATTAATCACATACATAAATATTATTTCATTTGACAGAAAGTCACTGGGAGGTCAAGAAGGGAGAATTTGCATTAAAATTATGTCACTCCCCCATATGGAGGAAAATGCATTTCAAATACATCATTAGCCACAGGAAGGACTAATACAGACTATACATCCACCAGGCTTTTTTACCATCACATTCATTTTCCTCTGTGTTCACTGAAATGAAAAATCCCTGTACCCGAGTAAAACAACAAGCTTGCATCTTCTTTCATCCTTCCCTGGTGAGAATTCCAGCTGGGAGAAGTCATCTCGCTACATCCCATTGTCAGACCCGTGCTAGTAAAGTCAGGGAAATCACAATGGCTCAGAAGTTAGCCCAGCTGCACATATCAGGGGATGGCCTTTGCTATGGGACAGGTACACAGCAGTTACTTGACAGGTGTGCATTGCCCACACCTCCTACCTGGCATTAGTGTCGAATGTCTAAGATACTACTGATGGGCCGGGTTTCCCTCTACAGAACAGTCAGCCCGTTTGGGAAATTAGGGTTGTGTCATAACAGCATTGTTAGAAATTAAGGCATGGATTTTAGAAGCTGAAGTGTCATGGTTCAAACCCCATCTTTTAATTTTTGCTAAATTTTGCAATCGAAACTCCATGTCCTTATTTGTAAAATTGCATAAGACTAAAGTTATCTTATAAGGTTACTGTGACAGTATCAATGCTTTAGAGAAAGCCAATTTAATAGATTATCTGTCCATACAATGGGTATTTAATTAATGTTAGCTTAAAAAAAAACCTTTCTGGTTCATTTCTAAATTGTTTAATATTTCTCTGGCTGGCTGAACAAAAATTTACACATACTAGATGCAGAGGCAGTCTACTGAAACCAGAGCATTTAATCAAAAACCCAGAAATTAGACATATTGCTTGGGAAGTAGCAATAATGAAGAAGAAGAAAAAGAAAAAGCAACAGTAAAAAGAAAACAAGAAAGAGGAACAGAAAGAAAAAGAGGAGAAAAAGGAAGAGGAGAAAAGGTACTATTTCTTTAGCACTTGTTGTACACCAAGACCTTTCTAAGTCCCTTTCATGTATCGAGGATCATATAAGACTTTAATAAACATTTCAAGATAGAGAGTAAATAGAAAAGACATAGAAAATGGGAGAGAAAAGATGAGAATTTTAAGAATCAGTTCTGGAAGATTAATATCCAAATAATAGGAGTTATAGAAAGTATGAAGAATAAACACGGAAAAAAGAAATTTATCAAGGTAATAACTCAATTCAATTTCTCAAACATAAAGCACATTAGTTTTGAGATTTAGCAGACTCACACCAAGGAACATCTCCTTGGCTCACACCAAGGAACACCAAGGAACATCTTTGTGAATTTCAGGGTACTGAAGGAAAAAGAGAAAAATCTTCAAATACACTGAGAAAGAAGAGACAATGGACACAAAAAGGATTCAGGATTACAATGGCAGTGAAATTCAATAAAAAACAAAAATCTAGGGTAAAAACATGCCATTGTTTTTCAAAGTTCTGCAGGAAAAAGAAGATGGTTTCCAACCTAAAATTCTATAACTAGCCAAACTACTAGTCAAGTACCTAGTACTTCTGTGATATTTACTATATAGCAGGCCCTGCTGAAAACACACTACACTTATTAACAAATGTAATTCTTCAATAATCCCCAAAGGTGGATGTTGTTATTATCCTCATTTTACACATGAGAAAATGGAGGCACAGAAAGATTAAAATAATGTGTTTGAAAGTCACACCACTGTTGTACTGGAGGACCAGGGTTTAAAAACCCACACTCTTGGCTTCCCTGGTGGCGCAGTGGTTGAGAGTCCGCCTGCCGATGCGGGGAACACGGGTTCGTGCCCCGGTCCGGGAAGATCCCACATGCCGCGGAGCAGCTGGGCCCGTGAGCCATGGCCGCTGAGCCTGCGCGTCCAGAGCCTGTGCTCCACAACAGGAGGGGCCACGGCAGTGAGAGGCCCGCATACAGCAAAAAAAAAAAAAAAAAACCACAATCTTGGTCCAAACATGGCATCCTGCACCTTAATCAAAAATAAACTACTAGCCTAACAAAAAATAGTGCCTTTATCAGGTGTGGCTTTATCAGGCTAAACATAAAACCCTTTCATCACTAAATTCAAGGAAACGTCTCCCTTATCTCTAAATACTTCCTTTAGAAGTAATTAGTTTGCCTAGAAGGTTGTTATTTTTTTTGCTACTACCTAAGAAAAAATCAGGTAATTGATCAAAAGTTAACTGTATTATGTGTTTCCTTCTATTTCCCCTTCCCTATGGTCCTTTTTCTAATATTACTAAAATGCTAACCTTCTCATAGACTCCATTTACTTATATAAATTTGATGAACATGTCTATACACTGAGCTCATCCTTACGCTGGATTAAAATGCAAACATATTCAGTAGAATAAGAAACATTTCAGTAGAATAAGAATATTCCTAAAGCTTTAGTTTAAAAACATGCTTCCAAGAAATCTGACTTTTCCAGTGACCCAAATATTCTTTCATCTCCTCTGTTCCCTGGGATGTGCACTGCCTAACTGAAGTTGTTTCATAACCACCCTTGTTCTTCACGTGTTTAATGATACAACTTAAAGTAACACATCAGTCACTTGGCTAATAAGCATTTTGTGAAGTTCATAGAAATGGAGGGAAAGGCTTCCTTTATTCTTCCACTGTGTATTATGTTCCCCAAGCATGTATTATTATTATTCTTATTACCCAGTTGAACTAGTCTAATTTGCAGTTGGATAAATCATAAGCCAGTTGATTCTCAAGCCTCCCCAAGTTATTACTTTACTTCATCCAAAGATTTTATAGCAGAGAACACTGGGGATATTCCAGATGACTCAAAGTTATTTCTTTTTCTCTCTTTAAAGCCTATAAAATCTAAAAACTCTTATGCAGTAGAAAGTTCCCATAAATAATTAGCATTGCATTGCAATGGTCAAAAAAAAAATACTTAAAGCAACCCATAAAAATGCACGTTAACTCACTCGCAAGTGCTAGTTTTTCTAGGTATGGAAATATGTTGGTTCCTAATAGATACTGGAATATATTGGTTCTTAAAATACTTTTTCAGGTAGACATTTCTAGGTTTGGCCACCCAGAATCCAACTCTCCTTCTTATAATAATAATACCCTAATGAGTGCGGAATGTAGAACCCCTCTCAGTTCAGACTATGCTGCAGGGAACACTTTCTGCACTTTGTATCCAAGACTGGGGCCTGAGCTAAACTAATCCTCAATCCTATTACTCTGTCCCCAGAAATGGTTTCGTGAAATGCACATCAGCTAACTTGATCTAGCAAAAACAAGAAATTTCATTCAGTAGCTGGGAGAGGAGACTGATTAGAAATCATGTAGATTTAGGATTCTCTGGCAGCCACAGACTAAGCTCAGAAATGGAAAGAGGGAGAGGAAAACCAGGTCTCCTCACATCACTTGAGTTACTGGATCAGTTTTCACTTGTAGTCAGATCACCCTCTGGAGTTTTTCAATAATGAGAGTCATTCATTTTTTAAACCTGGTTGACTTGGTTTTTCCAGTTTCCTATAAATAAAAATACCTCAGCTTCCCTGGTGGCACAGTGGTTAAGAATCCACCTGCCAATGTAGGGGACACAGGTTTGAGCCCTGGTCCAGGAAGATCCCACATGTCATGGAGCAGCTAAGCCCGTGCGCCACAACTACTGAGCCTGCGCCCTACAGCTCATGAGCCACAACTACTGAGCCCATGCACCACAACTACTGAAGCCCATATGTCTACAGCCTGTGCTTCTCAACAAGAGAAGCCACTTCAAGCCCATGTGCACCGCGACAAAGAGTAGCCCCCGCTCACCGCAACTAGAGAAAGCCCGCACACAGCAATGAAGACCCAACACAGCCAAAAATAAATAAATAAAATAAATAAATTTATTTTTTAAAATATCTAAAATAATATCTACTTGTATGCAATTCTGAGACTGTAAATATTTCAGTGATAGATGTATCCACAGATGAAACTAGGAATTCTGGGTGTACTAAATACTAGTTTCAGGAGCATAAATATAAATTAGACATCATTTCCACCCTCAACCAACGGTGAAGTTCTCTTTCCAGGCTCCTCCTTGATACATGGGCTAGGGAATCTTGTCCTCCACTTCCTCATACCAACTACACGAAAAACAGGGATATAGTTGTCACAATTCTAATTCTTAGGCAAACAATATTTAATTTCAGTTTAGTAACACTACTACTAAGTTGGTTCAGAGATGTGAAATGTATGGGGTTCATGAGATTGTCAGATTCATTCTGTTTATTTAGAGATGACTCTTTCAGCTAATAAAGAGAGTTTCATGATGTTCACAGGGAAGAGCATGGTCCTAGGAGTTAGCACATACCCTGTTGTTCTGTCCTTCCTACTTGACTGCGATAATTGAACTGCTGGGAAAGTCAGTACTGTATGAAGTCCCTAATGTCCTACCACCCACCTTGAGTATTTATATATAGTCATCATTTCTAGATGCATAGAATTCCTCTTATTCATATTAATAAAAGAGAAAGATATTTACCACCATGCTTGTTTATGTAGTGCAGTATAAATAGCCACCACAAAATTTAATGTCTAAAACAAACAAACAAACAAACAAAACATTTATTTTGCTCATGAAGCTGCATTTCAAGAAAGGCTTTTTTTGTTCCACCTGGTATCGGCTGGGGAGCTCAAAGATGAGTTGGAATCACCCAAAAGGTCACATGCTCTTACTTCTGGAACCTGGGATGGGATATCTCAAACAGCATGGTGAAGTGGAATACTTAGGATTCTTTGGGCTTCTCTCCACCTCCATCTCCATCTCCATCTTCATCTCCATCTCTATCTCCATTTGTGTCTCTCTCCAGCTCCAGCTCTATCATCTCTGTCACTGATCTCTTGAACATGCTAATTTAGGGAAGCTAGACATCTTGCATTGCAGTCTGGGGCTTGCACGCCCCATGCCCCAAGAGAGAGGATATATCACCTCTTTTGATTTAGTCTCAAATCACAGAGCACTTCCTCTACTGCAGTCTCTGTACTGAGGCAGCCATAAAAACCTGCTCCTTTTCAAGGAGAGTGAAAATACAAACTATCTCTTGATGGAGCAGTTACAAGGTTCTGAAAACAGCAGGTGAGATCATAAATGTTGAGGCCATTTTTTATAAATTTGCCAAAATCACAATATACAATTATGCATGAGGCACATATCTGTGTGCATTTGACTTAGGTCATTGTATTTCATTTTAGTTCCAGAAATGTGTGCATGATTCCCATATGTGCTGCTAGAATCAATCATTATTTCTCAGAAACACAGTACTATGCAGGTAGGAAGAAAGGCATTTTCCAGATGTGTGCTTAGAGACAAAGTGAAGTCTGCCTTGAATTGAAAATTTCCTTCAGTTAATCTACCTTACAGAAAATTAAGAGGAAAGAGATGTGTGTTTGTGTTGAGTAAGATTAAAAATAGAACAAAACAAAACCTCTCTGCTTTATTTTCTTGAATTCATCAAAAATAGCTACATTTATATTACATGTTTAATGACCCAAGTGGATGCTTTCTTTTGATTTTCTTTCCACTCCTTTAAGAAAACTGAATGTGGTTGTTTCCCAAATACCCAGCTAACTTTCTGGCCACCACCCTCAACTTGGTTCAACAACTACTCCCAACCTCCACACAGCTCTCTCCAATACACTGACAAGTTGTCAATAACTATAGGGGTCAATTTCACAGTCTGCCAGAGATACATCTCAACAGATCTCGAAGACAACAGGGCATTTCATTTTCACGCTGTAACCTGCTGGTGCTACTTGTCCCATGACAGGCCATAAGGGATGGCTCTCACCTCTTGTTTTTATCATCACCCCAAACCCTGTGATCCTAAGTCTATCTGTTAAGACACAGGGACACAAATAAACTGCAAGCACACCATTTGTTTCTTTATTTCGTCTTCTCTGATCCCTCTCTCAGTATTGATGTGATTGACTCTGAGAGAGAACTCCATCACTGACCTTGCTGTGAGAGGAACAAAAAAGTTGTATATTCCCAAGCTCTCTCTGATGAGAGAAACCATAAAGACTGTGCCATCCCTTCCTTTCCTGTGACCCAATGAAAATCTATTTTCTGAAGAGCAAACAGAGCTATCTTCTTAAGTCATAAATACTATCCAACTAGTAAGCACTGCGGGTCTCTGCCCTGGATTTTTTTTTTTTTTTTGCAGTACACGGGCCTCTCACTGTTGTGGCCTCTCCCGTTGCGGAGCACAGGCTCTGGACGCACAGGCTCAGCGGCCATGGCTCACGGGCCCAGCCGCTCCGCGGCATGTGGGATCCTCCTGGACCGGGGCACGAACCCGTGTCCCCTGCATCGGCAGGTGGACTCTCAACCACTGCCCCACCAGGGAAGCCCTCTGCCCTGGATTTTATTGCTTCTTTTGAATCTCTGATTTTCAGACACAGCATCATATGCTCACAGTGATTCAACATTTAAATCTCAACTTTGGAGAACCAGCATAAGGCAAGGGACACAAAATGGCGTTTTGTCCTATTTGTATAGGACCTTCAGGTAAAGCTGTAATTTAGATATATTATCATATTGCCAGGTACCATACTCAAAGAACTGATAGAAGCCTTTGCTCCTGACTCTGCCTATGTGCAATAGCTTCCAACATCATGCTGTGTAGCACTGTTTTTGATTATCTGGGAAAACACAGGTATCACACACGTCTGAGTCTGAATCCTGTTTCTGTTAATTACTAGTTTTACGATCATGGACAAGTTAACTTAATAGCCTATGTCTTGGTTTCCTTATCTGTAAAATGGAAAGACCAATAATAGCTGTTATGCAAATTTGTTTGTGAGAATGAGAGTTGATAATTAATGAAAACCCATGACAGTGCTAAGTAATAACTGATCAAATAAGAGTAATAAGAATAATGAAATTATAAATTATATTGTATATTATGTTGTATATATAATATTTTATACTATAATATTATTATATATGTGTATAGATGGCATTATTATTACTATTTCCAGGCTACTAAAGAGTCCACTTTCTACCTTAGTTTTGATAAAAATGATGATAATAAAAATTATGAGACCATGAATCTATCAGCATTTTCAGAAATACATATTCACAACCCCTACTTACTTATTAATGTTTTAAGCTTTTCTTTCTATGTATAATCTTCCCTTATGCACCACCCAAGTCAGCCAGAGTTCTTGCTCTCAACTCTGAGCTGCCAATGTATCTGAAGTAATTCGACTGTAGCACTTAGTACACATTCTGTAATTTTTGTCTTACTGTTTATGCTTTCTTTTCCTCTCTCTCTTCTTAGCTATTACGAAAGAAGGGAGACTCTCTATTTCCCCTACCAACCGAGGCACAACTAAGCAGAACTGGAAAACTCTCACTTAAAATGCATGACCACCAAACTTGATGGGGACCCAGTGCTTCCTAACAATCCTATAGTATTTCTAGTCCTTTCACTTTTGAGATGACTGTTTCTACCTGCTCTTGTATCATCCAACTCCCAAAAACTTCTCCAACTTCTCAGCTGATAACTTGCTTCCTCTTCCACTAAAGAGGATCAGTCATGAAGAATTTCCTCAAGCTTCTACCACATATGCACACCTGTCTGAGCCCAGACACCCTGTCTTTCTTCCTGTGGCTAAGGTCTACCTGTGTCTTCTGCCAAAACTTCCACTTTTGTAAAACGTCCCAGCCCCTCTCACCTCTTCAGGGACACTGCTTCAGCAATTCCTTGTCTCTTCATCATCAGTTCTACTCTCTCTGCTGGATAATTCCTATCAGTATGCACACATACTGTTATGGTTCTGTCTTTAAAGAAAATCCCTCTCTGGATCCCATTCCCCTCCAGCTACTATCCCATTTCTCTGCTTCCTTTTATGGCAACACTCAAAATAATTTTTTTTTTTTTTTTTTGCGTTACGCGGGCCTCTCACTGTTGTGGCCTCTCCCGTTGCGGAGCACAGGCTCCGGACGCGCAGGCTCCGGGGCACGAACCCGTGTCCCCTGCATCGGCAGGCGGACTCTCAAGTGCTGCGCCACCAGGGAAGCCCCAAAATAATTTTTTTATATCCTCTATCTCTAATTAAATTCCTCCTCTTCTTTTTGGTACTCACTCCAACCAGGCTTTCTCTTCCATCATTGTACTGAACTGCTCTTGTCAAAATCAAGAATGACTTCGCGCTACAGAGCTAACCTACTGGAAACAATGGACACAGCCTCTCTGTCTCTCTGTCTCTCTCTCTCTCTTTCTTGAAACACTTTTGAAACTTGGTTTGGAAAGATCCTACTTCAGGGCCTTTGCATTTGCAGTTTCCTCTGCTGGATCTAATTTTCACATACACATCTATATTTCTCAATATTGTTTCTCCTTCATATATTTTGTTCAGTTCTTATTTTCTTACTATGACTGTGTCGTCTATATGTTTTAAAATTTCTACATCTTCCCACCTTCCAGTCCTACTTATATCCCTCCCTTGTTGTATTTTTCTTCCAGTCCTACTTATATCCCTCCCTTGCTGTGTTTTTCTTCACAGCACTTTTAGCTGTAAACTTTATATTTTACTTTTTTATTTATTTACTATATGTCTCTCTCCT
Source organism: Lipotes vexillifer (assembly GCF_000442215.2). Taxonomy (NCBI): domain Eukaryota; kingdom Metazoa; phylum Chordata; class Mammalia; order Artiodactyla; family Lipotidae; genus Lipotes; species Lipotes vexillifer. Next base: position 163,149 of record NW_006779172.1, on the reverse strand, counting down.
TCCCATTAGAATAATAGCATCATAAAGAAAGGGACATTTTCTTACTATTTGTTTGTTTCATTATTAAAACCCCGGCACCCAGTATAGCACTTGACAGTAGTAAATACTCATTTAATATTCTATTTTGAACCAATAAATGCATTTACCTTCATATCCCCAGATCCTGGCATCAAATCTTACAAAGCAGACCCTCAGTAAGTGGTGACTGTTACTCAGTGTGTTCAAATTTGTTTATCCTGTTCTCCCCGAAATAGGAAGGTCACACTTTTCATTCCATTTTTTTCAAACTCTGATGACCTTTAGAATGGTGAGAGATTAAAATGTAAAAATAGTAATTGTTTGAAATCATAAGACTGCTCACAGTAAAGATTTAAACAACTCCTCCTTTAGTTCACATTGTTTTCAGCTACTGCATTTATTTATTTCTGTTCACAGCAAACCTCTTTAAAAACGTTGTCCCTGTTCATTACTTCCATTTTCTCACTTCCTCTTTATCCTGTACTAGACTCAGCATTGATTTCCATTTCAACTAGTCCACTAAAATCACTGTTACCCAGGTCACCAGTGATCTCTGTGTAGACCATCCAATGTTCACTTATCTGCCCTCACTTTACTTTATCTTTCAGCAGCAACTGATATAGGTGAATACTCTCTCCTTGTGGAAGTACTTTCTTCTCTTGGCCTCTGTGTCTCTGTGGGTTTCCCATCTTTTTCAACAGCAATCTCTCAGTCTCCTTTGTGAGCTCCTTCTCCGTCTGAGATGTGGGAGCACTCCTGTGTCGTTCCTGGGTCTTCGTCAGTTCATTATCCACACTCTCTCCCAAGACAATCTCATTCTGTCCAATGGTTTTAAATAATATCTCTAGGCCAATGACTCCCAAATTTCTGTCTCCATCCCTGATCTCCCTTGTGAGGTTAGACTCATTTATTAAACACAGTATCTCCCACTGGATATCTAACAAGCATTTCAAAATAATCGTATCCCAAATGGAACTCCCGTTCTCACGTCTCAGCTCTGCAATCTGCTGCTTCCCTTGCCTTCTTCATCTCAGTAAATGGCACCAACACCTATCTGGTGACTTACACCAAACACATAATTACTCATAACCTTCCATTTCCCTCATCCCCACACTCAATCAACATGCCTTTTTAGTTATGTTTCCAAAATGTATCCACCCAACTCTCTTCAAATCCACTGTAACCACCCTCACTCAAGTCATCATCATCGTTTCTTTAGATTGCTACCATGGCTGCCTAAATGATCTCCCTGTACCCCTACACATGGCTTTATAAGCCAGAGTAATTTTTCTAAAACTTTATATGAGATAATAACATCTTTTTGCTTAAACACTCCAACGTCTTCCCATTTCACTTAGAATAAAATCCAGACTCCTCTCGTGTTCCTAGAGGCTCTACATAATCAGACCTTTGTCTTCTTCAAGCTTGTTCTCTGTGTTTTAGAAATCTTGGATTTCTTTTAGTTCCTCAAGCATGGGACTCTGATTCTTTCCTCTGGGCATTTGAGGTTGGCCTTCCTTCATCTGGAAGGTGCTTTCTCAAGGTTTTTTTTTAACGTCTAACTCTTTTCTTCCCAATGATCTCACTCTGAATGTGACCTTCTAAAAGAGGCCTTCCCCAACTCCACTGTCTAAAGCATCAAACCACCTTTTCCCTTCATGCACACTAGGTCTAGTCACTATTAAAATTCCTTACTTCACTTCCTTCATAGCAGCTACGATTATTGGAAATATTCATGCTTATTATACCTTAAGCTTTTGTATTTCAAGCTTACTATATTTAATAACTGATAAACTATCTTCCCTTACAGGAATCTAAGTTTCTTGAGGACAGGAACATTGACTATCTTATTGACAACTGCTTCCACAGAACCTAGAACATACAGTGCATATCATATGGAATCTATCAAATATACCTTGGATGAATATACCTATGGCCATCTACTTTAGGCAGGCTGCTCATCCCCTTTGGGTTTCAATGTCCATGTGTGTAAGGTGGGGAGGATAATACCCACTTTGCTAGGATGCCAAGAAGATCAAACATATGGAAGCCATTGTAAATGCTATGGCCCCTTCAGAACACAGCAATAATTACTGTTGAGACTTAATTTAATTCCAAACTATATATACCTTTTCACTCTTATTTCATTTATTATCTTTTCTCTTGCTATTGCATTGTAAGTATTGCCCAGCTTAACATGTAATTCTTTGTATTTTTTGCTAGCTTACGTTATAACCTCCCAAAGATTATTACACTCAATAAATGTCAAATGTAGTGGAAAAGGAGATTTGCGCTTCTATTATTAATCCCAATTTGTAGCGAAATTATGTAATGGCAAGTGCATGGGTTTTTGAATCACATATAACAAGGGTTTTTCCTGGTTTCATAAACTTTACTAGTTATGTGACTTAGGCCTCTGACTTAAACTCTCTGACTCAAAGTCTTTTCATTTATAGAAATAGATATAGTTATATAAATTTTGGGAACACACCAATATAAGTGCTTAATAAATAACAGGAGTAGTACTACTAATAATAAAATGATGATAATGACATCTTGTGAACTAGGCTTCAGCAAAGAAACTTAGCCTTCAATATAACCATTACTTTTGGTTCTCTCTGTTAAAGTGTTATAAGATTCTTAGTTCTTTCAAAAAGCTGATTTCAGAGCATCCAAATGGGGAAAGAAAATAAATACCTGTGCTCTGTAATCTAAGCCACAAAAATATGTAGGTGATAAGGCATTATATAAGAAGAATAAGACTCTGAAGGCAAACATCCCAGCACGCAGTTTAATTTTCACTCATCATAAAAGAAGTTTCTGTAGATAATGGGAAACCGTAATTGCCAACATTAGGATAATTGAAGATTAAGGCACCAAAGGGCAAGAGAAACTTTCAATTACCTATTTGTTTGCAACACATCTGTGGAGGCTGTTCTCTGCAAAATGTTTGCATTGAAAAAAGAGAAGAAAATGAAGTGGGAAAGGAAACAGAAAGAATAGAAGAAGACCCTAGATTCTGAAGGGGGGGAAGGAATATATATATAGTACATTATATATATATAACAGATATTTAATATAACATACATATATATATATATATATATATATATATATATATATATATATAGAGAGAGAGAGAGAGAGAGAGAGAGAGAGAGAGAGAGAGCATTTCTTCATTTTTTCATGCAAACTTCTTGAAATACATTATTTGAATTTTAAAATTCCATAAAATTTCCCAAAGTATTTCCTCAAGATCTGAGACTTGATCATTTCATGCAGGGTAAAGTTTGGTCACCTTGGATGGTTAGCCGCATGTCAGGATATGATCTAACTGGTCAGGTCACCCTACTGAATGTTGGAATCCACAGCACAACTCCTTCTTTCTTCTGTTACACTATATAGTCTTCCCTCGGATCCTAATTTCCTAATCAGACCTCAGTTCTGATTGTCTTTGAGTGTCAGTAATTCTTGTCTTTATAGTTCTTAGATGTTTTTCCAGAAAAGCACTGATTGCTTTTCATTGGAGGCTATCTTCTTATGTCACCCATAATTCTTTTATTTCCTTTCCACCTTCCTTTTTGCCTCTTCTTCCCAGAGCTGATAATTTATGGCCCATGTCCTTCCCAAGGAGTGCCAGTCTCATTAAAATTGACTCCTGTTGCTACCATTCTGTCAACTTCAGTGGGAATGCCATTAGCTAAGTGCACTGGTTGACCTGTACCATCCTCTTTAACTCTAGTCCAAACGGTTGTCAGATAAACATCAAGAAAAGGAGCTTGTTATAAAAGCAAGACTTTTATCAGCACTATTTGATTATGTGTGTTCAATAGAGAAATGACCTACATTTTTACTTCCCAGCAGAGAAACTAATAATTAAATATCTTGCTTGTTAGAATACAGGCTGCTTTCCACACAAGTAATCAAAATGGTTTAATGCAAAATGAATAAAAGTGAAAGTAAAAACCTAAGAGGACCCCTTTTTGACCTCTCAACACAAAGAGAAAGGAGTCACCATCCACTTGGACAAGATGAGAGACTTGGGTCCATCTGGTGAAGCAGTAAGTAAAGCTCAAAGAGATAAACGTTGAGGCTTGCTGTGACTTTAAAAGTTTTACACATATTGACTATCATCTGCTCCTTTTGGGAATGCAAATGGCAGGTCCTTATCTTTAGACAACTAGGATAAACTGGAATGTGAAAGCGAGAATATTACAATACTCTGTATCTGTGTGTGGACAGGTTGCCTGGATTTCACCCTCAGCTTCCCACTGAGAGCTGAGAGCAGCAAACACAGTAGAAATGTAGAAACCTAAGCCAGATGTCCTATACTATCACAGAGTCATAGCAGATATTAGGAGGTTCTTTACAAACTACTCTGTCTGAAGTTTGCTTGCCTTTTTCATTTCATGTGAGGGGTGGGTGTTATGCTGCACGCAAGGCAAGAGTTCAGAATGGCAGCCAATGAGTCCATATTCTGAATCACCTATAATGCCTATGTTAATACAATGACTATGTTTTTCAGCCACATTCATGAAGAGTCACCATTGTTAGCATCATACTCACGGATAGGATAGCACTATATGGACAATACTGACTGATGGAAAATTTCCATTGTTAAGGTAAGTTCTAGGGGACCACTGAGATGCAAATACTTGGGGGGATTTCTAGGCTTAGAAAGCAGCCTTGAAATGACTTTAAAGTTGAGAAATCCAACAGAACTAGTTTCCATAGGGCAGTCTGATATTTTTTCATCATCACACTTGCAAAATATATTATATCCAGATTTGATTGTGAAGGTCTTTAAACGACTCTCCACGTATAGGTGGAATACCCATGGTTCCTTCATGATAACATCTGTAAGAAAAGGCTGGTAGTACTGGATGCACCACAATGCGGAAGCTGAGAGACTGCTGTTTCTGTTTTCCTCTGAACCTTGTCTACAACAGTTAGTTTGATCCACGACTAGTATAATGACAGCTGTCTCTGTTCTAAGATAAATTGTAGCAGTATAATAAATGAAGATCAAGAGCTAGAATAGCCAACCTGATCAAGCCTTTGCCTCATTCAGAACACTTGCCTGCCAGAGTGTCTGTACTAGGCAGAAAACTGACACAATATTTATCTAACTGAAGGGAAATCCAGGTGACATCTATCTGAAATATCCCTCTCCTCAATGACTCTTTTTCACAGTAATGAAAAAAGAAAAAAAAAAAAAGGTTTTGAGACTATGATTCTCCAAGGACTGGTTCTTTATAAAAGGAAAGCTGAGAGTAATTTTTCAGATCCTTCTAACACATAAGGATACCTGGATCTCAATGACCCTAATAGATATGATGTATTGCTTTAGGATTATTTTGGCAGGACTCAATCTACTTGTCTTAGTTGAACTACATTTTGATGCAAGAATTGCATGATTAATAAGACCTTAAGCATTTTATTGAGGAAATCTACTTTCTGGTCTCTGATATCACCCGACCCCCACCCAAATTCTGCTTCTTCTCTTGAACTCTTTTACTTAGTGAATGACAAGCATCATCCACTAATTTGTCCAAGTCAGAAACCTGGGAATCCTTGTTAACCCTTATCTTTATTTTATATTGCAAATTCAGTTTAACTTTCCAGCTTTTATCAACGCTAACTCTAATATGCTTGGAACTGTATCCTCTCTATTCCCACTGCCAATGTCTCAGGTCTGGCCTTCAACTTTCCTTACCATCATTATAACATAGTAAATATCCTATATAATGTCCTTGTAATTAGCACTAGTCTTTTCTTCTATGCCCCCCTGACAGCACACTGCACATCTTTGTACACACATGTTATCATGTCAGGAACTCAGCCAAGTTAATTATGCCACACGGGCCTCAGAATTTGGTTTTATTTATTTGTTTTTTGTTAAAGCTATGAAAATATCTACATAAAGTGACTTAATCAATGCCTAACTTACAGGAAGTACAAAATAGATGTTACTTCTCTCATTATTTCACTTTTTTAACCCATCTTACATGTGAGGGTTATATCCAGGCACCATCTTGCTTAAGAAGCCAAAATTAAGATGATCTCCCTCTGCTATCACTAAAACATCTCTGAAAACTTCTCTCATGGCATTCAACTCACTGAGCTATAACTTAGTGTTCTGCTCTCCCAAAGGATTACAGGTTCCTGGATGTTGAGGGCTTTTCTTTCCACCTTTATATACACACACTGCCTGACTCAATGTGTGAGTAGGTGCTCAATAAATTTTACTTGATATATTATATCTTGCTACAACAAATTACTGATTATTCAAATAAGCTCAGGTATACAACAGTTTAGTTTTATTTTTGTATAGCTGTCCGATGCTTAATAGCATAAAGCATTAACACCATTACTACCACTATTACTAAGAAGACGTAGCTTAACTTCTTTTTCCTATTCTCAGCCAAGTTCTATGAGAAGAGGGGAAAAATCCAGAAGTGATTTACTTCTAAAAACGAGTTCAAGAACATTTTTTTAATTAACATTTTTAACACCACCAGTCTATACCCTCTCCCTTTTGAGTCTATATTTTCTATTGAGATTACATGTTTGGAATGATGACTTTAAAATGTAGAGCAATTATCAGTTGCCAAAGGCAGATCTGAATCAATAGGTTACAAACTAGATTAGGAAAGTAGATTCATAATTTCTAAAAGAGTTGAATTTATCATTCTTTGATCAATCCCCAGTTAACTAAAAAATTCAAGTTCAATCATTTTCATGGCATGTCAAGTCACTGAAGAGTTATTCAACAGGGATAACCATCTTACTTTAATTACTGCAAAAGAATACAAAGTGGAACAAGAAATATTCCTGAACCAATACATGGAAATATTCAGTTTTAGGAAAGACTGATGATTCACTTTGTATAAAACTTACAGAGAGGTTCTAAAATGAAGGAGATGCCCAATGCTCTAACACAATCAGAGGAAGTACATAAATAAAAGACATCCTGATAGAAAAAGAAGTACAACTACTTTTATTTACAGACAAAATGATCCTGTACATAGGAAATCCCAAGGAATCCACACACACACACACACACACACAAATCCATTAGAACTAACAAACAAGTAAAGCAACCTTGCAAAATACAAGATCAATATAGAAAAACAAAGATCAAAATACAAGATCAATTGTACTTCTACACACTAGCAACAAAGAAACTGTAAAATGAACTTAAGACAACTATAACACTCACAATATATTTAAAAGAACAAAATACTTGGGAAGAAATCTAACAAAAGAAGTGCACAACTTGTACAACGAAAACTGTAAAACGTTGCTGAGATAAATTAGACAAGATCTTAAATAAATGAAGAAATATTCCATGTTCATGAATTGAAATACTCAATAATTTTAAAATGACAATTCTCCCAAAACTGATCTACACATTCAGTGCAATCCCTATCAAAATCCTAATAAGTTTTTTTTAAGGAAATGACAAACTGCTTCCACAAGTTAGTAAAAATGTAAAAGACCCAGACTAGCTAAACAATTTTGAAAAAGAACAAAGTTGGAGGGCTTATACTATCAGATTTCAATACTTAATACAAAGCCACAACAATAAGGTAGGGCGTTACTAGGATAGGCATAAAAATCAATTATTACAGAATTGTGAGTTCAAAAGAAAACCTTAATATTTACAGTCAATTAATTTTTGACAAATATGCCAAGACCATTGAATGGGGAAATCTTATTCTTTTTAACAGATAGTTTTGGGATAATTGTATGTCCACATGACAAACAAACTTAGACCTTTACCTCACTATATATAGAAATTAACACAAAATCAATCATAAACCTAAATATAAGAACTGAAACTAGCAAAAGTACTAGAATAAAACTCAAGAGAAATTCTTCATTACCTTGGGTTTGGCAAGTGTTCCTTCATACAACACCAAAAGCCCAATCAATAAGAGAAAAGAACATGATAAATGGATTTCATCAAAATTTAAAATGTTTGCACTTCAAAAGGCACCAATCAGAAAATGAAAAGGTAAGCAACATAGTGGGGAAATATAGCTTTATAATCATGTAACTGATAAAGAATTGGAACAAAGAATAGTTATAACTCAAAAATAAGAAAATGAACAAGCAATTTAAAAAGTAACAAAGGATTTGAATAGAACTTTTACTAAAGAAGATATATAAATAGCTAATTGACACGTTAAAGAAGACACTCAACATCTTTAGTCATGAGGGAGATATGAGTTAAAACCACAAGAAGATACCACAGCACAGCTTCTAAAAAAAGGCAGATAATATCGTGTTGATAATGATATGGAGAAATCGAAATGCTCATACATTGCTGGAAGGAATGTAAAATGGTACAGCTACTTTAGAGAACAGTTTGGCAGTTGTAATGTTTAATATAAACTTAGTATATGACCTAGAAACTCCACTCTTAAAAATCTATCCCCCAAATGAAAATAATGTATTTCATACATGACATGTACCCAAAATTCATAGCAACAACATTCAAAATAGCCCAAACTAGAAACAGTCTGAAGCCCATCACTTGAAAAACTGATAATCAAAATGTGGCATAACCACAAAATAAAATACTCTTCATCAGTAAAAGAATGGGCTACTGATGGATGCTATAACAGGGATGACTTTCAAAAATATTCTACTAAGTAAAAGAAGCCTGATGCAAAAGACTACACATTGTATGATTCCACTTATATGAAGTACATGAAAAAGGCAAATTTACAGAAACAAAACAGATCAGTGTTTGTCCAGGGCTGAGGGTGGGAGTGGGAAATAACTGAAAAAGCCATGAGGGAAATTTTGGACTGATTGAAATTTTAAAAACCTGGATTGTAGCAATGGTTGTACAACTCTATAAATTTATTTAAAATCACAGAATTGTATATTTCCAATTTGTGAATTTTATGGCATTATATCGCCCTGAAGCTCTTAAAAATGTGTAGAGTTTTTATATCAAAGTAAAAACTTAAAATAAAGTAGATTAAAATGAAAAGTTAGGGCTTCCCTGGTGGCGCAGTGGTTGAGAGTCCGCCTGCCAGTGCAGGGGACGCGGGTTCGTGCCCCGGTCTGGGAGGATCCTACATGCCGCGGAGCGGCTGGGCCCGTGAGCCATGGCCACTGAGCCTGCGCGTCCGCTCCGCAACGGGAGAGGCCACAACAGTGAGAGGCCCGCGTACCATAAAAAGAAAAAAAAAGAAAAAAAGAAAAGTTTAAAAATTAAATATAAAGTAGAAACACCCCTTGATTAGTTCCTAATAGAGTTTGCTTCATATATAAACTAGGTAGCAAGATAAGGCAGCTTACAAAAATCCATCATTCTAAATCTGTAAATTTATCTTTTTACTACTAAAAATCTCCAAGTTTAAATATTCACTCCAACTAGGCTTTGTTTTTCTAACCATTCTATTAGTACTCATCTAAATTCATGAATGTTAGAGATGTTATTCATGATGTTAATAGTCTTCTTAATCGAAGTATCCAATACATATTTCTATGCAGACCTGCAAGTCTAAGTGTTACATTATTAGAAATGTCAACATGTTGCCATGGGTGGAGACCCAGAGTAAACTGCCACCAGTCAGAACATGAATTGTAGTCACTATTTCTTGTTAATGGTGTCTATGTACTCAGTTGTCGCTAGTATCATACTCTAGGCCACATAGGGAACTGGTAAAGATAAGTCTGTTCTTTCACAACACATGACTAATATAAAATGCTGCCATTACTTCTGCCACACTGCTTTGTCATGTCACTGCTCTGTAACAGCTAATGGGTCCTTGTTTTTAAGTGGGTATTACAGAACCCATAATGGCATTTCAGGCTGAAAGAAAGGAGAACTGATATTTATTGGGTACCTGCTAACGACTACACATTATGTAGATGCTTCCACATACCTTAGTTGACTTAACAACAACGCTAAGTTAGATGTTAAAACTTCCTCTTTACATAGAGAGAAAATGAGACTTAGAGAAGTTAAATAAATTACTCAAGTCTGTCCAGTAGTTTCCTGAAATGCTCAGACTGGAATCTCAGTTTATAAAAAGGATGGTTCTTCTTAGGCTAAAGACACTGAGATATGGATGATTAATATTATATAATCACAAAAGAATACTCCATCATCTCACCTCTTAAAGAAGACTTCTCAAAGTCAGTTTCTTTAGAATTTCTTTAGAATTACTGAGTCTGTGGTTGGCCAAACTGGCAATTAAATAAAATCAAATACCATTCAGAAAAAAAAAAAAAAGAAGGAATACCTGTCACTATACCAAGCCACCAAGATATGGATGATTAATGTATGCCTCGTTCCCTTCTCCCTGTCAAATTACATTCTGCTATCTCAAGTTGACATCTAAACTCACCCCACTCTCTTAGAAACAAAAGAACTTGGCATTCAGAGCAAGGACTCAATCCTATATTAGCTGTAACAAAAAGGGAAAAAGTCACTTTAAATGACTTAAATAATTAAGAGCTATACAGTATAATGTATAATCATCTGAAACTGCACAAAAGCTGAAGCGTATGTTACAACACATAGATAGCTCTGACCTGGCTTTCATTTTTCCCACTTCCATTTCCTTTAAAGAATCGTAGACTGATACAGGGGAGTGATTCCTTTCCTCTCCTGACAAAAGACATGTTGTGTCCCCATTAAAGAGTCTGCTAGAGTCCACTTAGTGTTGACACATGTTGGATGGATGCCAGGGAGCCAGGAATGGTTAAAGATTCCTGGAATATAAGAAGGCACTTTGTGTGTGTGTGTGTGTGTGTGTGTGTGTGTGTGTGTGTGTGTGTGTGTGTACATATATATGTACATAAAAATATATAAATTTTTTTTCAAGAAAAAAGAAAAATTTTGAAACTGCACGTTTTTTCTTTCACTTCATGTATCTCTTTCATATTACCTTTTATTCTTTGGGCCTCACATATATTCAATGGGTACAGGATGATTAAATCAGAAAACTGCTGGGCTTATGAAGATTTCTTTCTGTGTGGCACATTCTTACATAGTTCACAAGGCACAAAACCAGAAGGAGATTTATACAGGGGAGAGAGACAGTTATTTTCCCTCCCAGGTAGAACTAACTGCTTGTTAAAGAGCAAATCATTCCTTTCTATTTAGCCAGATTGCTGTCTCTCAATTGCCTATTAAATCATGGAAATGGAACTTTCTTCCTGCAGATACAATTCTTCTTTGCAGTCAGTACGCAGCCAATGCATGTTAATACAGTCAAGCTCTTCCTTCCTCCTCCCTCTCTACCCAAAGTCCCATTAATAAGGGCAATAACGCAACATTTGACATTTATACAGCCTGAAGGATTCCAAAAAGATTTCACCAACTGCTGTGAATAGAGTTCTGATAAGCTGCAGCTACTTTGGAGGCAGGAGGAGAATAAACAGAAACACAAAGCCCCAGTAAGGGAGATTCTGCCCAAGGGTATGTGCCAGGCACACCCTCTTTAAAAACTGCAAAATATTACTCACATTCACACAGAAAAATCAGGTCTTTTACTCTTAATAGATTGAAAATATATCATTGGAAGTCAAATGACATTGAGCTAGCCCACTGAAATGAGACATTAGGACGGCTAGAACTCTCCACAGCAAGCTTATTTCCAGTGAATTCTATTTTTGAGATGATTATTAACCATTTGACTGGCTTTCCTATCAATTGGAAGCATGGAGACAAAACAGGAGATTCCAGTTGTCCTGATATTTTAAATGTTCCCATATATTCTCATATAGTGGAAGGGGCTGGCTAGGGTTCAGGAAAACATTTGAACTTGGGGGATTTCAATTCAATAAGCAAATATTCCCATATGAGCAAAGAATGAAAGTTTCCAGAAGATTTAAATACTTAATTTTTAATCCTTATTAAAAACAAAACAACAATACTAACAACAGAAACAAAAACTTTTATGAGATTTGTGAGATGATACTCTCTTCAGAAGACCCTAAAAACTGTATTTTACTAAAAATGTATGTAGCATCTTCAGATAACTTGATCATTCAGAAATAATTAATGAATAACACAATATGCAATAAAGGTAGTATCTCTTGATTAATTTAAAAGCAAAATGTCAAAAGCTTGGATTTACCCAAACCCCACAAAAACTCAGTTCTACTATGATACAAGTATTTAGTCAAGTTTTTAGTGGCTGCTGCAATTTGAATATTCAATTGAGCATGTCTAGGAGACTGGTGGCTGAACCTATTTGCTTAAATCCATTCTAGGCTAATGAATGCATTTTTTTCTTTCATCCTGGATTGCAAAACAGTGGGCTGTACTGATTCATATTCCCTAAAGAAGCCAAAGGCCTTGGCCGCCAAGAGAATATCAAGTGCGGAGTTCCCAGACGGGTACTGTGGTCCATTATTACACACATCTGTGAAAATCAGACAAGGTATATCTGTTAAACAGAAAACTAGAAGGGAAAGATGAAAAGGAAAGTTATTCTTGAACCCAAAGCTAGAAGTGAAGACAAAAATCTGTATAATCATCTTCTAGGCAGACATGTACTGACTTTTTAAGATTAACTAAAGCCTAATAATACTAAAATCTGCATAATACAGTTATAAATATGAAGTAACAAGTAAATTCCACTTTATAGTTCCCTAGAGAGGAGTAATAGATAATTCCCACAGTAAAGAAGGCTGATAAGTAATCTGAGGATGTTTTAAACTAGAAAAATTAACTACTTAATTTTTTTTTCTTTTTCTTTTTTTTGGTACAATGAAACGTGTGTGTGTACATGCAGTTAAATATCAAATTATTAATTGTCCCAGTTCCAGAGGGCATACTGTATAGGTTTTCATATATTTCATTTATCAAGTGAATAAAGTAAGTACCATACGTGAAGGATTAAGTAAGGTAAAATATATCATTTTGCCGATGAAGAGGCATGACCTTTTACAGGCAAGCTGTATTGGTGCTCCTCAAAGATAAAAAAACATTACCGTCCCTTGTTAGATACCGAAAAATTTAGCAGTCCATCAATAAAGCAGATTCATATAATCTTTTTTTTTTTTTTTTTTTTTTTTTTCCTTGCGTTATGCGGGCCTCTCACTGTTGTGGCCTCTCCCATTTGCGGAGCACAGGCTCCGGACGCGCAGGCTCAGCGGCCATGGCTCACGGGCCCAGCCGCTCCGCGGCATGTGGGATCTTCCCGAAACGGGGCACGACCCCGCGTCTCCTGCATCGGCAGGCGGACTCTCAAGCACTGCGCCACCAGGGAAGCCCCATATAATCTTATTAATTGATAAATGTTTCTAAAAGCAGTGCCTAAGACAAAAATTGCATATAGCCAAAATTATGCTTGAACAAGTTTTGAGATGTACTGATTTTTATTTTGCCTGTATACACATACATGCACACACATATTCTAAAAAACATACAAAATATATGGTATATAAATGTATGTATTATACACACACATAACCCAACCATATATATATATTTTGCATAATTTTCTTGATTTGACTATTTGAAGTATACTTTTTTTTTTTTTCCTGTACGTGGGCCTCTCACTGTTGTGGCCTCTCCCGTTGTGGAGCACAGGCTCCGGATGCGCAGGCTCAGTGGCCATTGCTCAGGGGCCAGGCCGCTCTGCGGCATGTGGGAACTTCCTGGACCGGGGCACGAACACGTGTCCCCTGCATCGGCAGGTGGACTCAACCACTGCGCCATCAGGGAAGCCCCTGAAGTATACCTTTTAAATTCTATTTTTCCCAGTATAGTGAAAATAAGAAGTGAATTTACTTTAAGATTATATAACTATAATGCAAAAGACTATCTTAAATATTTTCCTGATTTCTATAAAGGATATGTTTTAATTTGCTATTGTCAAAAATATTGAAAAGCTTTGGACTAATGGAAACATGCATCAACATGTTATAGGAACAAATACTTTATATAGATTTAAACAATATAAAGTTTTGAACTGTGCTTTAATCTCAAATTTACACTTTCTACCTTTATACTAATGGAAATATTCAGGTTTTTAGCATTAGTGGTTTGGATATGGAAAACCTTTATGCAAATACATACTGCCAAATTTTAAACTCAGAAAACTAATAGGAAAAAAAAACAAAACACCCTAAAAATCTTAGTTCTTGTTATGGGTCTGCCACTGCCTACTTCTCTAGCCTACAGCAAGTTAACTATACCCTACAGGGTTTCATTTCTTCATTTGTAAAATGAATGGTTTGGACTAGACAACTGGTCTTCAAACTGCTTTTAAAATACTACTAAAGGTCTTAGGGTGACAAAGCCCCCATTCTAATTTCCAATACTGTCTGCCATCAAAACTACCTAAATTATAAATCTAAATACTTACAAAACTATACTAGAGCAATTATTAAGACTATTTATTTCCTAGCATGTAAGTCATTTTTTACTCAACACATTTGCTGATTTCTTCTAGTTGTATCCTGGTTTCTAAATTTAATAATGCACAAATAAAAATCTTGGTTGGAATTCAACACTTCCTGCTGTTCATTCTCCTACTGAAGTCTCAGTCCTGTTTACATCATAACTGGTTTCTATGGAAATGATTATGTCATCATAAACAAGATACCTGAATTCTGCTTTGATGCAAATATTGTTTTAATGGGAAATGAAATAAAAAGCAGTAAAATAAACAGAACATATTTAGGCATTACTGTTTGTGATATTGGGAGTGGGAAAATAAAAAGACAGTTTTGGGGCTTCCCTGGTGGCGCAGTGGTTGAGAGTCCACCTGCCGATGCAGGGGACACGGGTTCGTGCCCCGGTCCGGGAAGATCCCACATGCCGCGGCGTGGCTGGGCTCGTGAGCCATGGCCGCTGAGCCTGTGCGTCCAGAGCCTGTGCTCCGCAACGGGAGAGGCCACAACAGTGAGAGGCCCGCGTACCGGAAAAAAAAAAATGCTAGTTTTGAAAACTCCTCCAGATCATTAAGTCATATCGTTAAGCAGTATGGACAGACAACCATAAAGCAAGCTGAAATGTTGGATGAAGTCTTATTCTTGCCTCAGAGATGGAAAGGTTTGTAGCCTCTGGAAATGGAAAGCAGAAACAATCTGGAATGTTTTTGCAGAGCAACATATGGTCACAGAATTGCTTAGGAATACTAGCAGTTTCTTTGGCAATGCAGTAACTCAAAAACTATTGCTACAGGTTCATCCCTGAATATAGCTAAAAGTTGCTTAAATTATTTGATTGAATGATATTTAATACCGAGCATTTTGGAATATTTGGAAAATAAAGTAAAAAATTCAAAGAATATTCATTTTGCTAAAACTAAGGCCATTTGATCAATCTTGTCCAAATTAAGATCTGTACTATAGAAAGAGGAAAATAAAAGACTCTATTCTGGTTACTGCTGTTATTCATTCATCAAATCATTAATCGTTCTCCACATAATCAAAAAGCATATATTAATGCTAAGCCCAAGATTTATCAACCACTGTGCTGGGTGCTGGGCTATAGAAATAAAGATGGTGTAATCTTTCTGCTCAGAATATCACTCTATATTACAAAGAGACATACAGATTAATAATACGGACACAGAAAGATGCTTTGAGAGGTACCCACAAATACCTTCAAAAACACTGAAAATCAAGTAGTATTGCCTCTGGAAATGTGTGGCGTCAAGACCAGTTCATGGAAGACTCAACAGAAGAGGTAATAGTGGAGCAGGGTCTTGAGGGATGAGTAGGTGTTTGCCAGCAAGACAAGCAGCAGAATAAATTGCATATTTAGGGGCCTTAAGGTATAGAAACAAGCATGGGCTGTTCAGAACTACAGTGTGACTGAAACATTAAGAAGGAAATGGCAGGGATGCTTTAGCTAAGACTGAAAGTGGCTTTTCATGGAAAATTAAGTATAAAAATGCATTCAATATGGAGTTGACTGTGGATCAATACTCCCTCATAAAATTTGAGATAGAGTGTCAAAAATGTTAATAAGGGCAGTTATGTAAAGTTCTTCCCCAACTCTGCAATGCTTTGTTGATCTATACAATCCCGACTGTATCTCATTGTGTCCCTGTACCCGCTTTAGAGGCTGAAAAAGTTACAGTGCAAACACTCAACTCCTGACTGTCTCTGACGTCCAAAATCCAGCCAGTGGTGGACTTCCCCACTCCTAACACTGTTCCAAGTTTTCTTGGAAGAGAAATTGCGAACACTGAATAAAGATTAAGTGGCCAGGACCAACGCTGAATGATAGCCCTCTACTGCTGCAGAGATTATACACTGAGCTCATCAGTTAGTAAGCACTTTACCAACCATCAAAGAAAACCCAAATTAAATTGGTATAAAATAAAAGGGAGATATAATAGCTCACACATGAAGGAGATCATACCTGGGCAGGGTTCAGAGCTGACTGATATAGAAGTCTCCCTTCACTCTTCATGCTTACATCCACAATATGAGTCTTGCACTGCACTGAATTATGTTACCTTGAAATTCATATAATGAAGCCCTCACCCCCCAATATGATAGTTTTTGGAAATCAGGGCTTTTGGCGGTACTTACGTTCAGATAAGGTTATGAGGGCCAGTACCTCATGGTGAGATTAATGCCCTTATAAGAGTACATATATATAATGGAATATTACCCAGCCATTAAAAAGAATGAAATAATGCCATTTGCAGAAACATGGATGGACCTAGAGATGATCATACTAAGTGAAGTAAGTCAGACAAAGACAAATATCATATGATATAGCTTATATGAGGAATCTAAAAAAAAAAATGATACAAATGAACTTATTTACTAAACAGAAACAGACTCAGAGTCTTAGAGAATGAACTTGTGGCTACCAGTGGGGAAGGGTGGAGGGGAGGAATAGATTGGGAGTTTGGAATTGATATGTACACACTGCTATATTTAAAATAGATAACCAACAAGGACCTGCTGTAAAAAAAAAATTTTTTTTAATTAATAAAAAAAGTATCTCATGTGGAAAAATAATAAAGAGACACCAGAGCTCGCTCTCTCTAGCCATGTAAGGGCACAAATAGATGGCAGTGTTCTGCAAGCCAGGAAGAGGGCTCTCACTAGAAATTAACCATACTGGCACCTTGATTTTGGACTTCTAGCCTCCAGGACTGTGAGACCATCAAGTTCTGTTGTTTAAGTCACCCGCTGTATGGCATTTTGTTATGGCAGCTCAAGCTAAGACAAGGCTGCCTTGGTTTGTAGGCTGGTCACCAATTACAATTTGATTTACATTTTTTTCATTAGTTACATGACTAATTTCCCATGGCTCCCAAGAACAAAACATTTCTTTTGCTAATATTCCCAACCCTTGACCCAATCTACAAAAGATGGTTGAAATAAAAAGGATGAAAGATGAAATTATCATGGTAGATGTCAATTTCTCTGCTGCAATGAAATGGCTGTTGAGACATGAATTACAATGTCCTGTGTGAACCACCAAAAGAAACAGGCTGGACTCACCAATACTACCACAAACAGTATCTTCATGTCACTCTATTAGCAGAGCCTCAAACACTGATTCTGTTTCCTGGAAGTTCTCCAGAGGGCAGATATCACATTCCCGGCAATGGGCAGCAGTGACAGAAAGGCAGGAGAAAGGCATGACTCAGCAAGCTTGCATCTGAAACTTTATGCCTCATTCACAGAGACTTTTTATTGGATTCTAAGTAATAATTTCTAAGCATAAGATGAATATTTATAATGTTACTTTTGCTTTCTGGTAAATGCATAAAAGGAAAAAATTGAATCTCATAATTCTCTGTTAGGAGAGAGAAAGGATTCAAATATTTGGGATATGATCCATTCTCTTAATTACCAGGTAAGAATTAGATGAGGTTTTGAAATAGACCCAATCAGAGGTCCCCAAGCATGCATATCTGGTGCAGCTGTCTTCCTTCCCTTCATCTACAGGTTACGTAGACTGAAGCAGTTCTTTGTCACTAAAATAAAAGTTATTAAATTTTAAATTCAAATTTTAAAATTAATATTTAAATTATAATCAGGGCTTCCCTGGTGGCGCAGTGGTTGGGAGTCCACCTGCCGATGCAGGGGACACGGGTTCGTGCCCCGGTCTGGGAACATCCCACACGCCGTGGAGCGGCTAGGCCTGTGAGCCATGGCCACTGAGCCTGCACGTCCAGAGCCTGTGCTCCGCAATGGGAAAAAAAAAAAAAAAAAAAAAAAAAAAAAAAAGAATAAAATTATAATCAAATGTATATAATTAAAACAAAAATATATAGTCATAAAATATGTAAGTATAGATTTTAAATTATTAAAATATAAATTTAAAATATCAAAAATAATAGGTTAATCATCTAGAACTGATATAGTATACTTGCTTTCTGACATTTACAAACACTTTGTGGTATGTCAGACTCTGTTCTAGGCACTGGAGATATAACGGTTACTACCACAAATCAAAAGAACATAGAACCGTTATGTTCCATTAAGAAATCTCACAAGTGGGATCTCAAAATAATGGATGGAATTGGAAGGGCCTTGAGGACACCTACTACAATTTCAGGTTATCTATGAAGGCCACTCATAAATCAAAAGACAAGGTTGTAAAAATGAAGGTTGGAATCTTGTTTTCCCTACTACTTATTTTCACTTATTGCACAACATATTGAAAGAAAAAGATTTTTTGATTTGGTACACTTATTACTTACATAAAACTTTACCCCAATTATGAAAAGTATCAAAACAGAAACGTAGATTGGATTTAAATACAGCTACCAAATGAACTAGGATGAGGCAGAACATTTGGAAGGAGAATGACTTATCACATGGAAAAAAAGCTAATAATATCTACAATTATAAACATTAAGATCATACAAATTTTGAGCATTTTTTAAACATCTTTTTTGGAGTACAAATGCTTTACAACAGGAATAAAGATGCAGACATAGAGAATGGACTTGAGGACACAGGGAGGGGGAAGGGTAAGCAGGAACGAAGTGAGAGAGTGGCATGGACATATATACACTACCAAATGTAAAATAGATAGCTAGTGGGAAGCAGCCGCATAAAACAGGGAGATCAGCTATGTGCTTTGTGTCCACCTAGAGGGATGGGATAGGTAGGGTGGGAGGGAGACGCAAGAGGGAGGAGATATGGGGATATATGTATATGTATAGCTGATTCACTTTGTTATAAAGCAGAAACTGACACACCAGTATTTTGAGCATTTTTCAAGGAAGTCTGTTATGGTTAAAACTGTGAGCACAGGGAATTCACCATGAGCATGTGAAGGATTCACAAGAGCTTGACATATTTATTACCCTTGCAAAATGTTAACATATAGCACCAATCATTAACATTCTTTTGACATTTTTACTTCCATTAAAGCTGTTTAAAACTCACTTCATGGGTGTGGGTATTTAGAAAGCCATAGTGGATCAGGGTTTGATATTCATCTAAAATTCACTGTGAAGGAAATTTCCCAATCTCAGACTTAAACTTTTTTTCTGTGACTTATTTTCATCTTCTTACATAAAATCTCTGCTGGGCATTATTAGCAGAATGGGCATGATTTACAGACACAGAGAAGAACAGGTTCTAAACCAGTGTTCTCTGATGGAAATATGGGAGACACGTATGCAATTTTAAGTTGTTTAGCAGCAACATTTAATAAGATAAAAAGGAACAGGCACAACTAATTCTAATAATATGTATTATTTAGACAAATATATCCAAAATGCTATCACCACAACCCAATATAAAAAGTATCAATGAGATATTATAAATTATTTTTTCATATTAGAACTTTCGTCTCTGGAATATATTTCATCTTTAAAACACATCCCAAATTTCACAGCCTTGGGTCAAGCACCCAATGGCCACATATACATATTAGCTTCCATATTGATTAGCAAAGTTATATACTATAAATATCCTTTATACCTCCTGAAAATATCAATATAACAATTTTAAATTATTATGTTTCTTCCAAATAATTATGTTTAAAAATTTTAAACCACAAGATTTCTAATCCTGCACTTTAAAACTTGACTTGAAAAGCCAATGTGTATATACTGAATTTCTAGAAACAATTAATGAAATGTGTGTGAATGTGTGTGTGTGACTGCTGGAAATCAGGAAGTTGAGAACTGACGTAGGCTGTTTTACATAGGCTACAGAATGAATGGCTTCAGGCAAATAATTTCATCTCTGTTGATAGGTACTTGATTTTTTTCATTTGTCACATAAGGGAGTTGATCTAGGTAAACTCTAAGATCATTATCTATCCTATAATCTTTTATTAAAAAATCTGTTTGTTATATATGTCTACACCAAACTTGTGTATCTGTGTATGTGCTCTTTTATTTAATAAGCAGGTCATAACTGTAGGATTGTGACACACTGGTCCATCAGAGTAATTTGTGAGATGAAAAATAGTCTATGACAAAATTATGAAATAATGCATTTTAAAATAATCAATGACAAAATTACAAAGATTTAAAGCTAGAAAGATGATATACTTAAAGCTAATCTAAAAAGGAATATATTTCATATCCTCTTGAAATCCAATGTACTTCTTGGAGTGAAAGAGCAGGAAGGGAAGTTGTAAATGGCACACTAGAAATTAGGTACATTGTGGGCTCTACCCATAGATATCCATCATCAAATGTCTCATGTGTAAATGTCATTCATTACATACACCATGCATTCAAAGGATAGAAATAAGTGGTTTAATATATATATATGTATATATATATATATATATATATATATATATACATATATATATAAAATAAAAAATATATATACTTCTTTGTTACCTATTTGACAATTATGGTTGCAGGCTAAATACTAAATGAAACTGTCATTTCTCTCCTGTCCGTCATATCTCCCGAAGAGCGTTCAAATAAACAAGATTCCTGGAAATAAGAATCAACTGAATGTATACATTTAGTAAACCACAATTCCATAAATAAAGCCTTCAATAAGTCTATCTTAATATTTATATTCCATCTGTGTGTTGTGGATTTGGGAGATGGACTGGCAAAATAGCTCAACAAAAGGCTTGCAAAGAAAGTTTAAAAAAAAGCTGAGCATGGTATATCTCTCCATCTGTTTGTGTCATCTTTGATTTCTTTCCTCAGTGTTTTACAGTTTTCTGAGTACAGGTCTTTTGCCTCCCTCGGTAGTTTATAACTAGGTATTTTATTCTTTTTGTTGCAATTGTAAATGGGCCTGTTTCCTTAATTTCTCTTTCTGATCTTTCATTGTTAGTGTATAGGAATGCAAGAGATTTCTTTGCATTAATTTTGTATCCTGCAACTTAACCAAATTCATTGATTAGTTCTAGTAGTTTTCTGGTGGCATCTTTAGGATTTTCTATGTATAGTACCATGTCATCTGCAAACTGTGACAGTTTCACTTCTTCTTTGCCAATTTGTATTCCTTTTATTTCTTTTTCTCATCTGATTGCTGTGGCTAGGACTTCCAAAACTGTTGAATAATAGGGGCAAGAGTGGGCACCCTTGTATTATTCCTGATCTTAGAAGAAATGCTTTCAGTTTTTCACCATTGAGAATAATGTTTGCTGTAAGCTTGTCATATATGGCCTTTATTATGTTGAGGTAGGTTTGCTCTATGCCCACTTTCTGGAGAGTTCTTATCATAAATGGGTGTTGAATTTTGTCAAAAGATTTTTCTTCATCTGTTGAAATGATCATATGGTTTTTATTCTTCAATTTGTTAATATGGTGTATCACATTGATTTGCATATATTGAAGAATCCTTGCATGCATGGGATAAATCCCACTTGATC
This sequence comes from Lipotes vexillifer, assembly GCF_000442215.2. Taxonomy (NCBI): domain Eukaryota; kingdom Metazoa; phylum Chordata; class Mammalia; order Artiodactyla; family Lipotidae; genus Lipotes; species Lipotes vexillifer. The sequence goes on along the minus strand of NW_006779172.1, from coordinate 141,359 downwards.
ATGGTGTATGATCCTTTTAATGTTGTCGGATCCTGTTTGCTAGTATTTCGCTGAGGATTTTTGCATCTATGTTCATCAGTGATAGTGGTCTGTAGTTTTTTTTGTGTGTGACATCTTTGTCTGGTTTTTTTATCAGGGTGATGGTGGCCTCATAGAATGAGTTTGGGAGTGTTCCTCCCTCTGCAATTTTCTGGAAGAGTTTGAGAAGGATGGGTGTTAGCTCTTCTCTAAATGTTTGATAGAATTCACCTGTGAAGCCATCTGGTCCTGGACTTTTGTTTGTTAGAAGATTTTTAATCACAGTTTCAATTTCATTCCTTGTGATTCCTCTGTTTATATTTTCTAATTCTTCCAGGTTCAGTCTTGGGAAGTTGTACCTTTCCAAGAATTTGTCCATTTCTTCCAGCTGGTCCATTTTATTGGCATATAGTTGCAACATCAGTAATTATTAGAGAAATGCAAATCAAAACTACAATGAGGTACCACTTCACACCAGTCAGAATGGCCATCATCAAAAAATCTACAAACAATAAATGTTGGAGAGGGTGTAGAGAAAAGGGAACCCTCTTGCATTGTTGTGGGAATGTATATTGATACAGCCACTGTGGAGAAGAGTATGGAGGTTCTTTAAAAACGTAAAACTAGAACTACCATGTGACCCACTACTGGGCATATACCCTGAGAAAACCGTAATTCAAAAAGTCACATGTATCCCAATGTTCTCTGCAGCACTATTTACAATAGCCGGGACATGGAACAACCTAAATGCCCATCGACAGATGACTGGATAAAGAAGATATGGTATTTATATATATCATGGGATATTACTCAGCCATAAAAAGAATGAAATTGGGTCATTTGTAGAGATGTGGATGGACCTAGAGTCTGTCATACAGAGTGAAGTAAATTAGAAAGAGAAAAACAAATATCGTATAGTAACGCATACCTGTGGAATCTTAAAAAATGGTACAGATGAACCTATTTGCAGGGCAGGAATAAAGACGTAGATGTAGAGAACGGACATGTGGACACAGTGAGGGGAAGGGGATGGTGGGATGAACTGGGAGATTAGGTTTGACATAAGTACACTACCATGTGTAAAATAGATAGCTAGTGGGAATCTGCTGTACAGCACAGGGAGCTCAGCTCAGCTCAGTGCTCTCTGATGACCTAGATGAGTGGGACTGTAGCGGGGAGGGAGGTCCAAGAGGGAGGGTATATATGTATACACATAGCTGATTCACTTCATTTTACAGCAGAAACCAACACAACACTGTAAAGCAATTATACTCCAATAGAAAAAAAAAAAAAAGCTGAGTAACATAACCTAAGATTCTGAAATTTGAATATATATGCTTCCTTTCTAACTCTATTTTCAAAACTTTGATTATTTGATCAGAATGCAGCACTGGGTGTCTCAAACTCATATTTTCCAGTAGGAATATTCATATACAGAAAATATTGAAGCTTAAAGGAAACAAAGATAGAATTCATCTAGCTCAACCACTAACCCAATATTCCTTTTCCTTCTACAATACTTCTCAAACCACCAACCGATTAATTTTTTCCATTATTGCAGACTGACACTTCTGTGAAATATAAAAATGAATTACTAAGAGAATAAGACAAAAATAACAAGAGTTACAAAGTGCAAGACCACACATTTTATTATTAGAGTCAAAAGACATAAAATTGTTCTATCAAATTGCTGTAAAACTCTAAACATCTGCACTCAATTTCTGTACTTATGCTTTTAGGGATTGATGTTAAGTTTACAGACTGTCACTGGTCTGTGGGCTATACGTTTTGGCTAACGCAACTCTAGACTATCTCTCTGAATATATGTTGTTGTTTTTAATGCCATATCTGACCCTTACAAAGACAGGGAACTTACAAAGAACAAACAATTGATTTTAGAAAACTACTTATTAGAAAACAAGCCAGATTCTCATTATATTATCTCTATACTTCATCACTGACCTAGAAGTTCCTTCCAGAATATATAAAATAAAACATGAAAAATAAATGAAAATTATAAATAAATGAAGGTGCAAAAGATGAATGCAGGCATAAAAAATTAGGATTTGAAGGTTATATAGTTGTATATTTAGAAAATACCAAATAATTCTCTATAAAATTTAGAATTAAAAGAAATATTAGTATGTTGCTCAGATTAAATCACAGAATTGTCAATAGCTTTCCCTTATAGCAGCAATAAGCAGTAAAAATATAATTTCAATTAAATTTGCCAGTGTATATTCTTATTACATTTCATCTTATTAGATTCAGTCCATTACTCCCTTTGGTGAAGATATTTTTGGATTTAAATTTGTCATCTAACATATTTCATATTCATAGCACTTCATTTGCAACATTGGTAAGCATGTCTCTACAACTTAATTTTCCAGTCATTGTAGTTTCAAAAAGAAAAATGGAACCATCTAAAAAGAAAGCACTAGTTACCACAAAAATAGCACAACACTTAGGGACCCCAGAGCCATATGACTTTCTTTCATGATTACAGAGCTCTGGTTTCAGAAGCACATTTAAACTCTCAGCTTGACCAACCTTCTCTCAAATGCAGGTCTCCTGTTGCAGGAGAGTAAATGAATCCATGCCATCACGGTTTCTTCACTGAGAAAAAGGATTCAATCTCACGTCTCATGAAAGGTAAAACTTCATATGAAAGAGCAGGTGGCCTGTTTTTATAGTAGAGATTATATTTGCCATAAGGCCTGACTCATTATATGGGAGCAGGTCAGGTGCTCAGAGAGAGGTACTAGGTACATCATATGCTCTGAAATTATATTAATATGCAAATAATAAAATACATATGGTAAGAAAGTTCTAGAATTGACTCTGCACTATCTGCCCAGAGTGGGGCAGGGGGGGGCAGTGTATCAAAGGCTCTTAAATATACTTCTTCATGTTCTCCTCTTAAGTCAGTATTTCCTTATAAGATAGAAATCCATTTCAAATTATTAGAAAACCTTATTTTATGACAGAACTCTCAGGTAGGATAGGGATGTGTCACATAGTTGTTTAAAAAAATACTAAAAATTCTAAAACAGCATTGACTTTGGATTCAGACCCAAATTTGATTTTCAGCCCCAGCGTTTACTAGCTAAATGTCCTAGGGTGAGTTATTTATTCTCTCTGAGCTTTACCTTCCTCTTTCTAAACTAGAATAATAGCCTCATTATAGGGTGGTTGTAAGGCTTAAATAAGATAAACTATTGAAAGAGTGCCAGGCACGGCTACTATTATTATTATTATCTCATTCACAGCATCATCTTTATTCTCATTTCATCTTCATCTCTATAGCTCCATCCAGTTTCTCATCATCATAGGACAACCATGGTTTCATATTCTGGAATCTCACTAGTTGTGTGACCTAGACTAAGTCCCTTGGTTTTCCCAACTTCCATTTCTTAAAATTTTAAAGGAAGGAGTTGAGGTAGATTTCTATACAGCTATAGTTTTTAGCATTAAAAGTGGGATTCTATATTTAATAGTCATTGTACAATTAGTTGTACTTAACTGATACAATTCACTGGTGCACTAAAGAATTAGCAATCTTCTTTTTTGATGCCTGCTCACCTGTGTAAAGCAGGTGTGACTTGAAGTTTGATAACCCCTGTAGTACTGATAGTTATTTCAAAGACTTATTTCAGGTCCAAACTTTTGATCCCATAGTTACACAAAATCAATCTCTGATATATTAAATAAAAAAGAACTTACTTTTTGATGTCCATGAAATTCTACAATGCTTATTTAGTGACTACTAATTATATTTTATATCTAGTATAAATCATGCTGGAACTGCTCCTTCCATAGATGTAGTAATTTTTCCATTCATTATTATGGGAAGGACAATAGCCAAAGTTGAAGAAATATGTTTACCTATTTGATAGCCAAACAAACTGGCATTTCGTGCAGATGATCAAAACTACTGAAATACTTAAGATTCAAGAGGGAAAAATGACCAATGAGTGTTAAACATATTAACACACTCATGTACAAAGCTGTTCATTTGATCTTTTGGAAGGAATATATTTTAAACTTGTAAACAAAAACAATACTAATGGAAATAATACATTTTATTAAATTCATCGACTAGTGCCAAAACAACATCAAATATTGGCTGCTCATAAGATTTATTGTGAAAAGGGTACCATAGAAGTAGATATCTGTACTGGTAATTTCTATGTTATTTTCCTGAGGGCTCTAAATGAACTAGAAACTCTAACTGCTTTTTTACATCCAAATCCTTCTCAATGAGAAGTAGTTCTAGAAATCTAAAATCGAATGAGAAAAATTATTTCCACATGTTTTTATTTTCTTGTTTTCAAAAAGGATTTCAGATGGCTTTGGTCAATTGAAACAACTGTTGAAAATTTTGGCATTTTTAATAATTTCTCAAGATTTTCAACCCTGATGAAAACGTTTTCTCTTTCAGAACACCTCCTCTGGGATCTGGCCACTCACTTCATGAAAAATGTATATTCAGAATTTCATGTGATCTATTCATCCCTCTAGGTAGTTACCACCTGGACTCTGCTAAGTCAAATATTCCCCAGTGTTCCCATTTTTTCCTTTATGTAAGCTACCTTGGCAATGAACATGAATTCCTCTTTCTAGACCTGCAAGCACACAAAGTCTGCTCTATAGGTCCAAGAAGTTTGTTTTTATAAGACACAATTATAAACACACAAATGGAGACATATGAGTACCAGTAACTGACCCAAACACCTAGAGTCTTTGGTTTGGTTTGGTTTGATTTTAGAACTTCCCATTTTAATTGTGACTTTGGAAATATAGTAAAAATGGAATGTTAGTGAAAACTCCCACAAGTTACTCCAGTTTATAAACCATTTATCATACTTATTACAAAAGAATAAGTGTCTCTCCCTTAATCCAATCAATTATCCATTCCTACAGGACAATCAGAAGAAAATTCTAGCTTTCTTCAAGATTTTAAGGAAGGAAATAGGAATGAAGATGCATTTGTAACAGTTCACTTAAATATTTTCCCAAAGGCATATTCCTAGAAGAGGGCAAATGGGTAGGAGGGACCAGAAACTTTGCTATATTGATGTGATATTATAACAGCATCTATTTTCCCTGTCAAATATACAAGTGCAGCATTGCCTCTAAGTTTTGCCATATTTTTCACATATTTTCTAGAAAAGTTTCTCTATTGTGTGCTCAACTTCCAGATATAAGATATTATTTGCTATAATCATTCATCACCTATTTCAACACTCTCTTAGCCTAGAGTTAAGACATGGCATGATTTAAGATGAAGTAAACTGGCCAAGAGGTAGAAAGCAATTGAATTTCCCAAGAAGGGTGTTCATTATTCTTGATGCTCTTATGACTATTAGGAGTCTGGAGGTGAAAAGCATACTTGTTGTTAGCTGATCTCCAAAATTATTAAAGACTAAAGCAGTGACTTACAGGGTTACTACCTTAGAAAGCGGCATAAGGAAATATGGGCAGATGCCCACAGATGAATAGGAAGAAATTACTACCTTAGCAAGCAGAATAAGGAAAGTATGGGCAGATGCCCATGGATGGAAGAGGAAGAAATTCTGTTGATGGTATCTATTCTCTAATCCTCTTAAAAATTCAGTCCAGAATCAAAAAGTTTGGGACCTCTAGAAAAAAATCAAGACTCGTTCTGACAAAATTTATAGCCTAGATAAAGAAATATCCTATAATGCTGTAAAACAAATACACTGTGATTCATTTTTCTCTCTCCCAAACTGACAGTCCCCATTTCAGTGAGTGGCAATTTTATTCTTTCAAGAAGCTTAAGCAAAACAACAACAACAAACAATCACAAAACCCTTTCTTCTCTTTATTTTACATTCCATGTCATCTCTATATTCAAAGCATATTGAGAAACATAATGAAATAAACAATTCCATACAGATTTTTTATATATTCACAATGAATTAATATTTAAGCTGAAAATAGCTAAAAAGTGATACAAAATTGTTAAAACTTACTATTTAGTGTAAGTCACTGGTATCCACAAAAACTACTCTGACATTTTCTGTAATAGGCATAAAATGAGAATGAAAAGTATTTGACTATAGGGGGAAAAAAGGTGTGAAAACAACTTATAGAGAAACTAAATTTCCAAAGAGTGCCAAAAACCTAAGTTGTATGTACTTGTATCGCCTCTATCAACACTTAATGTGAAGAAAGGGTGTATAATACTCCATGATAAAACTCTAGGGATGATATTACAGTGGCTGTAATCAACACAATAGCACTAAGACAGCAAACTGTTTTTAGAGCAAAACAAATTTAAACATATATCAAAAGATTAGATGCACAACGATTTTGTTTCCATTTATTACTCAGCACATCTCCCAAACCACCAGGCTTCATCTTACCAAGGTTACTTCTATTTCTTTATTTTACTACCAGGCATTTGATTGTATAATCTACTCCCAAACCCCTCTAACTACAAAACTGATTTTTCGGTACTCATAAATCTGCATTGAAAGGAACAGAATATAAAAAGCAGATTTTAGGGTTGTGCCTAATGAATTTTTGCAATAAATGAAATAGTTGGAAATCCAAATAACATAAAAATTACAAATAACATTGAGTTGAAAACAGTAAACACCATTAGAGGTAACACTGATCCATTTACCATCTGGTGATATATCACTGCTTCTGATTTCCTTGAACTGGTAAATAAATTTTGATCGGTTGCTATTTCTCTGTTTAATCAAATCAAATTTTTATCCCTTTGCACTGTTTGACTTGAAAAAATTAGAAAGCTTTAGAAAAGAATTCACTTTCAAGTCAAGGTTTATAAAACAAAGAGCAGTGAAGGAAGAGAAAAACTTAGAAAATATGTCTTGCTGAGACTTCTTAATATTAGTGACTTTGTTTTATATTCATGCTTTGGGAATCAAACGGACTTTTTCATCTCTTCTCTTTACCATTTGCCAATCAAATGCTTGTCTTATTATTAGAATTAATGGACAGGGAAGGGTCACAAAAACACTACCACCTTCACAGGAACAGACAAACATTTTGTTTGTTTACACTGATTACATATGGGAGTCATTGAAACTTAGAAACTATAATAAGATATACCATCAACATGGTTTTAAATATCCATTGCATCTATATCAACCTATAGAGTTCAAATATTATTACTAAATTTTTACCTGTTCTTTAATAGAATTTTGAAATGAGTTTGGCTGATTTAAGGGAAAGAAAGAGAGTCATCTTCCTAACCACTAAGTCAAAATCAGTATATTTCATTGCTAAAAGTCAGGATTTATGGTACAGTTTATATCATTTTTAGCCTCATTCCTAATCTTTGTGTAATAAGACTTTTATGTCCATCTATGGTCTGTGTATTGGATTGATGTCTGTATTCTCCCAGAATTCCTATACTGAATCCTTAACCCCCAGTGTGGTTGTATGTGGAGATGGGGCCTCTAAGGAAGTAGTTAAGGTTAAATGAAGTCATAAAGGTGGGGACCTGATTCAATAGTATTAGTGTCCTTATAAGGAGAGGCACCAGAGAACAAACACTCTGTATCTCTCTCTTACCCCACTTGCACCAATGAAGAGGTCATGTGAGCACACACCAAGATGGCAGCTGCCCACAATATAAGAGAAGAGGCCTCAGAATAAAACCTACTTTCCCAACACTTTGATGTTGAACAGCCAGCCTCCAGAAATACATTTCTACTGTTTAGGCAACCCAGTCTGTGGTATTTTGTTATGGCAGCCCAAGCAGAAAGTAGAGAAATACAGTCTGGGAGGCAATGAAAACACTGGGGATAATGAAGTTCTGAGAAAGCATGTTTTCTCTTAGTGGGAGCCAACCAAGATTACTAATCTTGCATAGTACACTGATTTAGCTCTATTAAAGGATAGCAGTAGATAATTAACTCAGTCCTCTGGCAACTACACTTTAGGCTCTCATTTCTCACTGGCACATGCCCATTCCTGCTCCATTTGCCTTGCCTTGCCTGACACTTGGACATACACTGCTGTCAAGTGAGTAGCCATAATGTCTCCTGTACTTTTTCAGACTTGGGTTGTAAATCACTGCCCATTCCTTGTCGTTCACTGTGTAAGGTTATTATGTGATTGGACTACAATGCTTGATGTTACTACTTTGTTATCAGTTACTACTGTTTGCCTTTGGACACAGGCAATCAAATGTTGCGACTCAGGTGCCAGATTCCAACGCTGAACTTCGAGTACTACAATTCTGTCCCAATTAGCTCAGATGCAGGCATCTCTGGTTTCTTTCATCCTATTTGGACATCCTCACTTCCCAGCAACTGCTCTTAATATTCTAACGTTCTACAGAATGTCCTTATAGATAGCAATAAAGTCCCAACTATCTTCAGCTCTTGCCCAACTGATTTGTAGAGAACCAAAAAATTTTCATCATGCTATCCTACAAACTAGCCTGGTGGCTCTCAGAGACATTGGAATCACCTGGGAACTTGTTTAACCAGCCCTACCCTGCCCACACACACATCCACCACCACCATTCCTGAGCTCCATACAGACCTACAGACTCTAACTCAATGGGCCCAACAATCAGTTTTAACTCGCCCTCCAGCTGATTCTAGTTGCTCTAGAACTACTGGCCTGGGGGGCAAACTGACCCTGAATATCCACACTGTGCAGTAACCACATTGAATGACTACTACAATTTACCCCCATTAAAGTAGCCAATTGGCCTTATTGGCCCACTTTATTCTTCTGCTCTTTTTCCTTGGATATCTGGACTTTCTCCTAGCCCTTTGATCTCAATAACCCTCCATCTCAGATAACTGACTGGAAACATCACCCCCTCACCCCACCCCTTGCCCCATCCCAGGGATCCTAAGATCCCCTTCCCTGGACTCACTCTTCTACTTCCTATACTATCTGCCTCCCAATTGGTTGACATTCCCTAATAACACCCTATCTTCATCTGACCTTAAGTATCACTATTATCAACAATTTTCAAAACACCCAAGCTAATTAATAAATGTCTAGAGTTTAGATTCTCCCTCTCTGCAATGAATTGTAATTTTCCTAATCAATTAAACAGCAGATGGCTTTCCTACTCTCTACCTCCAACAAATTTAAATAGTAAACCTAAGGAATCTGTTTTTTGACATTGATAAGGCTTCAAACAACTGTTCAAAACAAGTTTAGTCAGTTTCTTAAACCATTCACTCCATAAGAGTTGTTTGCCAAGCACTACTCTCAACATTTTAGATGTATTTATCTCATTGAAATGGTGGTGTTCACATGACATCTAAAATTGTTATTTTTGCAAGTTGAATATGGCAAGGTATTGGCAATTTCACATGGCTAGTTTTAGAGTATGAGAAACCTTACATCAGTAAAAGAGAATAAACAGAACAAAGCATAACAATTTTTGGAACCATAAATTTGTACAACACAAGATGAATACAGAGACTTGTTGGTGATCAAAACTTTTTTTTTTTTTCCCAGTAAGTGAATGGCTCTGGAGTCAGCAGAGAGAGATTAAAATGGCCCTTGAAACATCTACATGGGGTACGGAGAAGGCTGTGTCTTTGCAAACGTAGTGGTTGACTCTGAAACATTTATTTGTTTAAATCTTGATTGCTTGCTCTAAACCAAACATAGTAATCTCATTTCCATTTTAATGATTGGTAGAGGTATAGAAACGTTACCTAATCTGACTAATGAGGCAAGTGTGGTTATCTGCTAGGGATATTTCGACATTCCTAAAAAAACTGTCACAAAAATAAATGGTCCCTCCACTTGCCATTGGACATTGATAGATCTGGGGGTGCGGAAGCCATCTTGCTGATGTGAATATAAAAGGCCACCAAAAGAAAAACAGGTTAGACAGATAGAAAGAATGCTGGATCTTACTGAATCACTGGATCAACCAATCCTGAAGCCAGACCTACATTTGAATTCCAATTTTTAATCATGGTTTTCTGTTACTTCCTGCTCTAAACAGACTATTACAAAGGAGAGATTCATTCTTCCATTAGAATTTCCTAGGAAACTTCCCATTTCTAAATGGTACTTAAATACAGAAACTAGGTATTAAAAATCATACAACCTAAGGACCCTGATGAGTTCACATTATGTAGTCTAGAAACTGTTCTTATTGATTTGGTCTTTGGATAAAGTGAGGTCTCAGTTCCAAACCACTCCCTTCAAATACTGGCTTTGGGACCTTGGGCACATCATTTAAGACCTCTCTAAGCCACCAATTATTTATCTGCAAACTGGAATAATAATGTGACTCCACAAATGTTCAAAATAAAAGTTAGATGAGACAACATATGAAACAGTTATATGTATAGCATTGTGACTGGTATAAAAGAGAAATACGATAAATGTGATTTCCTCCAGGTTCCTTTTGTCTTCTTTTTCATGGTATACTTTGACACTTTAACATATAGATAGTATCTAACGGGGGAGAAGACTCAGAAGGGTAGGGGAAACCATCTGACTTAAAAAGAATAAAAATAATTTATCATAAAAATCAAAGGATGGACATGAGCCTTCAATCAAGAACATCAGCTTCTGAGCACTACATCTGCTAACCTGGCTGCCTAGGCTTGGGGCTCGCCCTGGTCTCCGCCTAGAGTGCCCAGCAGGAGCCGCGGGCTTTGATCATCCACTGCCTGCATCTGTGCTCCACTAGCCACAACTGCCCCAGGGGCTGTTCTGGAAGAGATCTGAAAGCGGGGTGGCCTGGGTCATGAGAGCCCCACACCTCTCATGTAGCCGTGAAGGAGACCAGTATTCCCAATGGGTCTGGGAGAAGGTAAAGACTTCTTAATGATCAGCACCCTCAAAGTGATGCACAGATGGAAGATTATGACTATGTCAACAATGGACCTGCCCAGAGGAACTTTGGCACTGATAACTGCAGAGGCAGAAATAAGAGATACTGGAGACAGGATTAAAATGGCTCAAAGAAGGGGGACCTTCAAGATGGTTGAGGAGTAAGACATGGAGATCACCTTCCTCCCCATAAATACTTCAAAAATACATCTACATGTGGAACAACTCCTACAGAACACCTACTGAACGCTGGCAGAAGACCTCAGACTTCCCAAAAGGCAAGAAACTCCCCACGTACCCAGGTAGGGCAGAAGAAAAAAGAAACAACAGAGACGAAAGAATAGGGACGGGACCTGCACCAGTGGGAGGGAGCTGTGAAGGAGGAAAGGTTTCCACACACTAGGAAGCCCCTTCGCGGGCGGAGACTGCGGGGGGCGGAGGGGGGAGCTTCGGGGTGCGGAGGAGAGCGCAGCCACAGGCGTGCGGAGGACAAAGCGGAGAGATTCCCGCACAGAGGATCGGCGCCGACCGGCACTCACCAGCGCGAGAGGCTCGTGTGCTCACCCGCCAGGGCGGGCGGGGCTGCGAGCTGAGGCTCGGGCTTCGGAGGTCAGATCCCAGGGGGAGGACTGGGCTTGGCAGCGTGAACACAGCCTGAAGGGACTAGTGCGCCACGGCTGGCCAGACGGGAGTCCGGGAAAAAGTCTGGAACTGCCTAAGAGGCAAGAGACCATTGTTTCAGGGTGCAAGAGGAGAGGGTATTCCTTCCCAGTGTGCCCAAAGAAGGCAGAGCACCACCTAAACTAACTCCAGAGATGGGCGCGAGCCACGGCTATCAGCTCAGACCACAGAGACAGGCATGAAACGCTAACGATGCTGCTGCCACCAGGAATCCTGTGTGCGAGCACAGGTCACTATCCACACCGCACGCCCCCTGGGAGACTGTGCAGCCCGCCACTGCCAGTGTCCCCTGATCCAAGGATAACTTCCCCTGGAGGACACACAGTGTGCCTCAGGCTGTTGCAACATTTTTCTGGCCTCTGCCACCGTAGGCTCACCTGCATTCCAATTATGACTACCGTACCCCTCCCTCCCCTCAGCCTGAGTGAGCAAGAGCACCTTACTCAGCCACTGCTTTAACCCCCTCCTGTCTGGGTGGGAATAGATGCCTGAGGGTGACCTACATGCAGAGGCGGGGCAAAAACCAAAGCTGAACCCCGCGAGTTTTGTGAACAAAGAAGAGAAAGGGAAATCTCTCCCAGCAGCCTCAGGAGCAGTGGATTAAATCCCCACAATCAACTCGATGTACCCTGCATCTGTGGAATCCCTGAATAGACAACGAATCATCCCAAAATTTAGGCGATGGACATTGGAAGCAACTGTGGACTTGGGGTATGTGTCTGTGACTGATTTTTCTGATTTTTATGTTTATGTTAGTTTAGTTTTTAGCACTTGTTATCATTGGTGGATTTGTTTATTGGTCTGGTTGCTCTCTACTTTTTAAATTATCATTATTTTTTTAATTTTAATAATTAAAAAAAATTTTTTTTAATATTTTTTTCTCCCTTTTCTTCTGAGCTGTGTGACTGACAGGGTCTTGGTGCTCCAGCCTGGTGTCAGGCCTGAGCCTCTGAGGTGGGAGAGCTGAGTTCAGGATACTGGCCCACCTGAGACCTCCCAGCCCCATGTAAAATGTCAGTGAGAGTTCTCCCAGAGATCTCTGTTTCAACACTAAGAACCAGCTCCACCCAACGGCCAGCAAGCTCCAGTGCCAGAAACCCCATGCCAAACAACTAGCAAGACAGGAACACAACCCCACCCATTAGCAGAGAGGCTGCCTAAAGTCATAATAAAGTCACAGACACCCCAAAACACACCACCAGATGTGGTCCTGCCCACCAGAAAGACAAGATCCAGCCCCACCCACCAGAACACAGGCACCAGTCCCCTCCACCAGGAAGCCTACACGGGCCACTGAAACAACCTCACCGACTGGGGGCAGACACCAAAAACAGTGGGAACTACAAATCTGCAGCCTGCAAAAAGGAGACCCCAAACAGAGTAAGTTAAACAAAATGAGAAGACAGAAATATGAAGCAGATGAAGGAGCAAGGAAAAAACCCACCAAGGACCTAACAAATGAAGAGGAAATAGGCAGCCTACCTGAAAAAGAACTCAGAGTAATGATAGTAAAGATGATCCAAAATCTTGGAAATAGAATGGAGAAAATACAAGAAACGTTTAACAAGGACCTAGAAGAACTAAAGAGCAAACAAACGATGAACAACACAACAAATGAAATTAAAAACTATTTAGAAGGAAGCAATAGCAGAAAACTGAGGCAGAAGAATAGATAAGTCACACACAAGATAAAATAGTGGAAATAAGTACAACAGAGCAGAGTAAAGAACAGGAATGAAAAGAATTGAGGACAGTCTCAGAGTACCTCTCGGACAGCATTAAACACACCAACATTTGAATTATAGGGCTCCCATAAGAAAAACAGAAACAGAAAAAGAAAGGGTCTGAGAAAATATTTGAAGGGATTATAGTTGAAATCTACCTTAATATGGCAAAGGAAATAATCAAGTGCAGGAAGTGCAAAGAGTCCCAAAGAGGATAAATACAAGGAGAAAAATGTCAAGACACATATTAATCAAACTATCAAAAATTACATACAAAAAAAAATACATTAAAAGAGCAAGGGAAAAACAACAAATAACATACAAGGAAATCCCCATAAGGTTAACAACTGAACTTTAAGCAGAAACTGTGCAGGCAAGAAGGGAGTGGCAGGACATATTTAAAGTGAAAAAAGGAAAAAACCTACAACCAAGATTACTCTACCCAGCAAGGGTCTCATTCAGATTCGATGGAGAATTTAAAACATTTACAGACAAGCAAAAGTTAAGAGAATTCAGCACCACCAAACTAGCTTTACAACAAACACTAAAGGAGCTTCTCTAGGCAGGAAACAAAAGAAAAGGAAAAGATCTACAAAAACAAACCCAAAACAATTAAGAAAATGGTAAAAGGAACATACATATCAATAATTACGTTAACGTAAATGGATTAAATGCTGCAACCAAAAGACATAGACTGGCTGAATGGATACAAAAACAAGACCCATATAAATGCTGTCTACAAGAGACCCACTTCAGACCTAGGGACACATACAGACTGAAAGTGAGGGGATGGAAAAAGATATTCCATGCAAATGGAAATCAAAAGAAAGCTGGAGTAGCAATTCTCATATCAGACAAAATAGACATTAAAATAAAGACTATTACAAGAGACAAAGAAGGGCCCTATATAATGATCAAGGGATCAATCAAAGAAGAAGATATACGAACTGTAAATATTTAGGCACCCAACATAGGAGCACCTCAATACATAAGGCAAATGCTAACAGCCACAAAAGGGGAAATCATCAGTAACACAATAATAGTAGGGGACTTTAATACCCCATTTTCACCAATGGACAAATAATCCAAAATGAAAATAAATAAGGAAGGACAAGCTTTAAATGATACATTAGACAAGATGGACTTAATTGATATTTAGAGGACATTCCATCCAAAAACAACAGAATATACTTTCTTCTCAAGTGCTCACTGAACATTCTCCAGGATAGATCATATCATGGGACACAAATCAAGCCTTGGTAAATTTAAGAAAATTGAAATCGTGTCAAGTATCTTTGCCGACCACGATGCTATGAGACTAGATATCAATTACAGGAAAAAAATCTGTAAAAAAAAAAAAAAAAAAAATACATGGAGGCTAAACAATATACTATATAATAACCAAGAGATAACTGAAGACATCAAATAGGAAATCAAAAAATACCTAGAAACAAATGACAATGAAAACACAATGACCTAAAACCTATGGGATGCAGAAAAAGAGGGATGCAGTTGTAAGAGGGAAATTTATAGCAATACAATCCTACCTCAAGAAATTTAAAAAATCTCAAATAAACAACTTAACCTTACACCTAAGGCAATTAGAGAAAGAAGAACAAAAAACCCCAAAGTTAGTAGAATGAAAAGAAATCATAAAGATGAGATCAGAAATAAATGAAAGAGAAATGAAGGAAACAATAGAAAAGATCAATAAAACTAAAAGCTGGTTCTTTGAGAAGATAAACAAAATAGATAAACCATTAGCCAGACTCATCAAGAAAAAAAGGGAGAAGACTCAAATCAATAGAATCAGAAATGAAAAAGGAGACGTAACAACTGACACTGCAGAAATACAAAGGATCATGGAGACTACTACAAGCAACTCTATGCCAATAAAATGGCCAAGCTGGAAGAAATGGACAAATTCTCAGAAAAACACAACCCTATGAGACTGAACCAGGAAGAAAGAGAAAATATAAATGACCAATCACAAGCATGAAATTAAACTGTGATTAAAAACCTTTGAACAAACAAAAGCCCAGGACCAGATGGCTTCACAGGCAAGTTCTATCAAACATTTAGAGAAGAGCTAACACCTATCCTTCTCAAACTCTTCCAAAATATAGCAGAGGGAGGAACACTCCCAAACTCATTCTATGAGGCCACCATCACCCTGATACCAAAACCAGGCAAAGATGTCATAAAGAAAAAAACTACAGGCCAATATCACTGATGAACACAGGTGCAAAAGTCCTCAACAAAGTATTAGCAAACAGAATCAAACAGCACATTAAAAGGATCATACACCATGATCTAGTGTGGTTTATCCCAGAAATGCAAGGATTCTTCAATATACACAAATCAATCTCATTAACAAACTGAAGGATAAAAACCATATGATAATCTCAGTAGATGCAGAAAACTCTTTTGACAAAATTCAACAGCGATTTATGATAAAAACTCTGTAGGACGTAGGCATAGAGGGAACCTACCTCAACATAATAAAGGCCATATATGACAAATGTTCTCAGTGGTGAAAAAATGAAACCATTTCCTCTAAGATCAGGAAGAAGACAAGGTTGCCCACTCTCACTACTATTATCCAACATAGGTTTGGAAGTTTTAGCCACAGCAATCAGAGGAGAAAAAGAAATAAAAGGAATACAAATCGGAAAAGAAGAAGTAAAGCTGTCACTGTTTGCAGATGACATGATACTATACATAGAGAATCCTAGAGATGCCACCAGAAAACTACTAGAGCTAATCAATGAATTTGGTAAAGCAGCAGGATACAAAATTAATGCAAAGAAATCTCTTACATTCCTATACACTAACAACAAAAAATCTGAAAGAGAAATTAAGGGAACACTCCCATTTACCATTGGAACAAAAAGAATAAAACACCCAGGAACAAACCTACCTAAGGAGACAAAAGACCTGTATGCAGAAAATTATAAGACACTGATGAAAGAAATTAAAGATGATACAAACAGATGGAGAGATATACCATGTTCTTGGACTGGAAAAATCAACATTGTGAAAATGACTATACTACCCAAAGTAATCTACAGATTCAATGCAATACCTATCAAACTACCAATGGCATTTTTCACAGAACTAGAAAAAAAAATTTCACAAGTTCTATGGACACACAAAAGACCCCGAATAGCCAAAGCAATCATAAGAAGTAAAAACAGAGCTGGAGGAATCAGGCTCCCTGAATTCAGACTGCACTACAAAGCTACAATAATGAAGACAGTAAGGTACTGGCATAAAAACAGAAATTTAGATCAACAGAACAGGATAGAAAGCCCAGAGATAAACCCATGCACATATGGTCACCTTACCTTTGATAAGGGAGGGAAGAGTATACAATGGAGAAAAGACAGCCTCTTCAATAAGTGGTGCTGGGAAAACTGGACAGTTACATGTCAAAGAATGAAATTAGAACACTCCCTAACACCATGCACAAAAACATACTTAAAATGGATTAAAGACCTAAATGTAAGGCGAGACACTATAAAACCCTTTGAGGAAAACATATGCAGAACAGTTTATGACATACATGACAGCAAGATCCTATCTGACCCACCTCCTAAAGACATGAAAATAAAAACAAAAATAAACAAATGGGACCTAATGAAACTTCAAAGCTTTTGAACAGCAAAGAAAACATAAACAAGATGAAAAGACAACCCTCAGAATGGCAGAAAATATTTGCAAAGAAAGCAACTGACAAAGGATTAATCTCCAAAATATACAAGCAGCTCATGAAGCTCAATATGAAAAAAAGCAGCCCTATCCAAAAATGGGCAGGAGACCTAAATAGACATTTCTCCAAAGAAGATATACAGACTGCCAAGAAACACATGAAAGAATGCTCAACATCATTAATCATTAGAGAAATGCAAATCAAAACTACAATGAGATATCATCTCACACCAGTCAGAATGGCCATCATCAAAAAATCTAGAAACAATAAATGCTGGAGAGGGTGTGGAGAAAAGGGAACACTCTTGCACTGCTGGTGGGAATGTGAATTGGTTCAGCCACTATGGAGAACAGTATGGAGGTTCCTTAAAAAACTACAAATAGAACTACCATATGACCCAGCAATCCCACTACTGGGCATATACCCTGAGAAAACCAAAATTCAAAAAGAGTCATGTACCAAAATGTTCACTGCAGCTCTATTTACAATAGCCAGGAGATGGAAACAACCTAAGTGCCCATCATCAGATGAATGGATAAAGAAGATGTGGCACATATATACAATGGAATATTACTCAGCCATAAAAAGAAATGAAATTGAGCTATTTGTAATGAGGTGGAGAGACCTAGAGTCTGTCATACAGAGTGAAGTAAGTCAGAAAGAGAAAAATACCGTATGCTAACACATATATATGGAATTTTTAAAAAAAAAGAAAGGTTCTGAAGAACGTAGGGGCAGGACAGGAATAAAGACCTAGACATAGAGAATGGACTTGAGGACATGGGGAGGGGGAAGTGTAAGCTGGGACGAAGTGAGAGTGGCATGGACATATATACACTACCAAATGTAAAATATATAGCTAATGGGAAGCAGCTTCATCACACAGGGAGATCAGCTCGGTGCTTTGTGTCCACGTAGAGGGGTGGGATAGGGAGTGTGGGTGGGAAGCTCAAGGGGGAGGGGATATGGGGATATAGGTATCCATATAGCTGATTTGCTTTGTTATACAACAGAAACTAACACAACATTGTAAAGTAATTATACTCCAATTAAGATGTTAAAAAAAATGTCTGAAATATATTCCGCTTAAGTGGAAAAAACCTAAAGGAAAATTTTAGTTTGATTAAAAGAGACCTTGTTTTAAAGGGGTACAAAAGCCAGATGACAGCAAAGACAGAATTCTTCCTGCCCTCTTCCTTTTACCCAGTTCTGGCAGGCCTAAGTAACACAACATATTAGCAATTTGGATAAGAAGGGACTGTAGCAGGAAAGAAAACAGAGTCCTTTATAGAAACTATTGAATATTTACGTTAAATACTTGTTAGGATTATCACACAAATGTATATTTCAATACAGGCTTATTAAAAGACAGGTTTTAAGTTTAAACATACATGAAAAGCAAAAACTACAATTTAAAATAGGTGATTCATTAGCCTTCTTCAGCTTCTCAGTGTCAAAGGAATATTTTAGAAAAGACTGTCTATAAGTAACATAATCCACTGATTTGCTGTTACACCAAAATGATTCTGCTATTCTCTTTAACTTCATAATCCAAGAAAAAAAATAGGCAAATGTAGCTGTGGTCCTGATTCTTCCTGCAGCATGAAGAGGGGCCTATAAAATATGTCTCACCTCCTTTCATGCAAGATGCATCCTTCCATTAAGGACCTTAACCCTCTATTTACTTTACCATGTTGCACCATGCAATGATTCTGCCCACCATCACCATTTGACTGTGGGTAAAAAAGTATACTTTATTATTTTCCATGAAGTTTGAGTCCTGTTTTATCTCTGATTATAATTAACACTTGTTTCTTCAAGATTAGCAAAATGATGACAATTGATGAAGTTCTATAATGGGCACATTGATGTGTACTGCATTATTCTACTTTGTGTTTGAAAATTCTAATAAAAAGTTAAAAATAAAAAATAATCAAGATACTATAGCATAATTAACAGGAATAAAATTATTATACATTCTCAAACATCATCTTTCATCTAGCATCTTCAGTTACAAATACTGAAGTAAGAATTGAAATTTTCTGGTATCAACTGAGAACTCAGTTCATAATGAATTAGAAAATATTTAAGAAAATACATTTAATATATTTCTATTTAGGATAGTTTAAGAAGTATATATAGGTGTTTTAAAAGTGACAGATTTTGAATAAGAACTGGCATGTGCTAATATATCAAGCATATTAATATATGGACCCTTGTGTTGATCAAGAGGGATGGAGAAGTGAACAATTCATTCAAAGACCCATTTCATAACATTTTTTTTTGCTTCAGTCATAGACAATACCCATTCTGTTCTATTCCCTTCTGGAAATCATATACTGAAATTCAAACCATACTCATATAGTTAGTTTAGTCTTAAAAACATCTCCATCTCTGTGATGGAGTAGATATAGCAGTTAGTTGTAATATTCAGTCCTAGTTAAGCGAAAAAGGTTGTGGGCATATATAGGTTCCTTTCTTTGCTTCAACCATTCAGCTACACACACACACACACACACACACACACACACACACACACACACACACACACACCACTATAACACTAGAAGCAGGGGTGGCAACTTCTGATGATCCATTAGTGGTTGCCCAAAAGGCTGGGTTGAGAAGGACTCTAAGGCTTCATCTGAATTCAGAGAGAATGAGTGCTGAGATGGATTGATGATATCTGACATGGGATGTAAGGAGATAACAGCTGTGTATGTGTCAAGTTTTTTTTTTGCTTTAGACAGATTGAACTACCATGTTCTTTAACTTGAAATGTAGCAAAAAAAACACAAGGCAAAACAAATTTTAGTCCATCAAAACCATTTTCCCAAAGATTTACTATCATTTAGATGTATCCAGAAAGCTCCAAAGGTTAAAAACAAGAAAAGAGAAATGCAGGAATCGTTTGGATTGTCTACTGACCTATTTTAAATTATGAACATCCATGGGATCATCAAGGAATTAGGCTGTAAGGATCATTCAAAACTCAGGTAGTGGGGGTGCTGGGAAGATGGCGGAAGAATAAGATGCGGAGATCACCTTCCTCCCCACAGATACACCAGAAATACATCTACACATGGAACAACTCCTACAGAACACCTACTGAATGCTGGCAGAAGACCTCAGACCTCCCAAAAGGCAAGAAACTCCCCACGTACCTGGGTAGGGCAAAAGAAAAAATTAATTAAAAACAGAGACAAAAGAATAGGGACGGCACCTGCACCAGTGGGAGGGAGCTGTGAAGGAGGAAAGGTCTCCACACACTAGGAAGCCCCTTCGCGGGCAGAGATTGCGGGAGGCGGAGCGGGGAGCTTCGGAGCCGCGGAGGAGAGCACAGCAACAGGGGTGCGGAGGGCAAAGCGGAGAGATTCCCGCACAGAGGATCGGTGCCGACCGGCACTCACCAGCCCGAGAGGCTCGTGTGCTCACCCGCCGAGGCGGGCGGGGCTGCGAGCTGAGGCTCGGGTTTTGGTCGGAGCGCAGGGAGAGGACTGGGGTTGGCGGCTTGAACACAGCCTGAAGGGGTTAGTGCGCCACGGCTAGCCGGGAGGGAGTCCGGGGAAAAGTCTGCACCGGCCAAAGAGGCAAGAGACTTTTTCTTCCCTCTTTGTTTCCCGGTGCGCGAGGAGAGGGGTTTAAGAGTGCTGCTTAAAGGAGCTCCAGAGACGGGCGCGAGCCGCGGCTAAAAGCGCGAACCCCAGAGACGGGCGTGAGCCGCGGCTAAAAGCGCGGACCCCAGAGACGGGCAGGAGACGCTAAGGCTGCTGCTGCCGCCACCAAGGGGCCTGTGTGCGAGCACAGGTCACTCTCCACACCTCCCTTCCAGGGAGCCTGTTTAGCCCGCCACTGCCAGGTTCCCGGGATCCAGGGACAACTTTCCCGGGAGAATGCACGGCGGGCCTCAGGCTGGTGCAAAGTCACGCCGGCCTCTGCCATCGCAGGCCCGCCCAGCACGCCGTGTCCCTCCCTCCCCCAGGCCTGAGTGCGCCAGAGCCCCCGAATCAGCGGCTCCTTTAACCCCGTCCTGTCTGAGCAAAAAGCAGACGCCCTCCAGCGACCTACACGCAGAGGCAGAGCCAAATCCAAAGCTGAGCCCCTGTGAGCTGTGAGAACAAAGAAGAGAAAGGGAAATCTCTCCCAGCAGCCCGAGAAACAGCGGATTAAAGCTCCACAATCAACTTGATGTACCCTGCATCTGTGGAATACATGAATAGACAAGGAATCATCCCAAATTGAGGAGGTGGACTTCGAGAGCAAGATCTATGATTTTTTCCCCTTTTCCTCTTTTTGTGAATGTGTATGTGTATGCTTCTGTGTAAGATTTTGTCTGTATAGCTTTGCTTCCAACATTTGTCCTAAGGTTCTATCCGTCCCTTTTTTCCCTAAATAATTATTTTTTAATTCAATAACTTTATTATACTTTATTTTATTTTACTGTATCTTCTTTCTTTCTGTCTATTTTCCTTCCTTCCCTCCTTCTTTCCTTCCTCCCTCCCTCCCTTTCTTTCCATCTTGCCTTCTTTCCTTTTCTCCTTCCTTCCTTCCTTCCTTCCTTGCCTTCTTTCTTTCTTTCTTTCTTTCTTTTCTTTCTTTCTTTCTTCATACTTCTACTAATTCTCTCTACTTTTTCTCCCTTTTATTCTGAGCCGTGTGGATGAAAGGCTCTTGGTGCTCCAGCCAGGAGTCAGGGCTCTGCCTCTGAGGGGGAGAGCCAACTCCAGGACACTGGTCAACAAGAGACCTCCCAGCTCCACATAATATCAAACGGCGAAAATCTCCTAGAGACCTCCATCTTTTTCTTTCTTTCTTTCTTTCCTATTTCCTCCTACTTCTACTAATTCTCTCTACTTTCTCTCCCTTTTATTCTGAGCCGAGTGGATGAAAGGCTCTTGCTGCTCCAGCCAGGAGTCAGGACTCTGCCTCTGAGGTGGGAGAGCCAACTTCAGAACACTCGTCAACAAGAGACCTCCCAGCCCCACATAATATCAAACGGCGAAAATCTCCCAGAGATCACCTCCATCTTAACACCAGCACCCAGCTTCACTCAATGACCAGCAAGCTACAGTGCTGGACAATCTATGCCAAACAACTAGGAAGACAGGAACACGCCACCCATTAGCAGAGAGGCTGCCTAAAATCATAGTAAGTCCACAGACACCCCAAAACACACCACCAGACGTGGACCTGCCCACCAGAGAGACAAGATCCAGCCTCATCCACCAGAACACAGGTACTAGTCCCCTCCACCAGGAAGCCTACACAACCCACTGAACCAACCTTAGCCATTGGAGACAGACATCAAAAACAAGGGGAACTACGAACCTGCAGCCTGCAAAAAGGAGACCCCAAACACAGTAAGATAAGCAAAATGAGAAGACAGAAAAACACACAGCAGGTGAAGGAGCAAGATAAAAATGCACCAGACCTAACAAATGAAGAGGACATAGGCAGTCTACCTGAAAAAGAATTCAGAATAATGATAGTAAGGATGATCCAAAATCTTGGAAATAGAATGGACAAAATTCAAGAAACATTTAACAAAGATCTAGAAGAAATAAAGATGAAACAAGCAATGATGAACAACTCAATAAATGAAATTAAAAGTACTCTGGATGGGATCAATAGCACAATAACTGAGGGAGAAGAACGGATAAGTGACCTGGAAGATAAAATAGTGGAAATAACTACTGCAGAGCAGAATAAAGAAAAAAGAATGAAAAGAACTGAGGACAGTCTCAGAGACCTCTGGGACAACATTAAACGCACCAACATTCGAATTATAGGGGTTCCAGAAGAAGAAGAGAAAAAGAAAGGGACTGAGAAAATATTTGAAGAGATTATAGTTGAAAACTTCCCTAATATGGGAAAGGAAATCGTTAATCAAGTCCAGGAAGCACAGAGAGTCCCATACAGGATAAATTCAAGGAGAAATACGCCAAGACACATATTAATCAAACTGTCAAAAACTAAATACAAAGAAAGCATATTAAAAGCAGCAAGGGAAAAACAACAAATAACACACAAGGGAATCCCCATAAGGTTAACAGCTGATCTCTCAGCAGAAACTCTACAAGCCAGAAGGGAGTGGCAGGACATACTGAAAGTGATGAAGGAGAAAAACCTGCAACCAAGATTACTCTACCCAGCAAGGATCTCATTCAGATTTGATGGAGAAATTAAAACCTTTACAGACAAGCAAAAGTGAGAGAGTTCAGCACCACCAAACCAGCTTTACAACAAATGCTAAAGGAACTTCTCTAGATAAGAAACAGAAGAGAAGAAAAATACCTATAATAATGAACCCAAAACAATTTAGAAAATGGGAATAGGAACATACATATCGATAATTACCTTAAAAGTAAATGGACTAAATGCTCCCACCAAAAGACACAGATGGGCTGAATGGATACAAAAACAAGACCCATATATATGCTGTCTACAAGAGACCGACTTCAGACCTAGAGACACATACAGACTGAAAGTAAGGGGATGGAAAAAGATATTCCATGCAAATGGAAACCAAAAGAAAGCTGGAGTAGCAATTCTCATATCAGACAAAATAGACTTTAAAATAAAGACCATTACAGTAGACAAAGAAGGCCACTACGTAAAGATCAAGGGATTGATCGAAGAAGAAGATATAACAATTGTAAATATTTATGCACCCAACATAGGAGCACCTCAATACATAAGGCAAATACTAACAGCCATAAAAGGGGAAATCGACAGTAACACATTCATAGTAGGGGACTTCAACACCCCACTTTCACCAATGGACAGATCATCCAAAATGAAAATAAATAAGGAAACACAAGCTTTAAATGATACATTAAACAAGATGGACTTAATTGATATTTATAGGACACTCCATCCAAAAACAACAGAATACACATTTTTCTCAAGTGCTCATGGAACATTCTCCAGGATAGATCATATCTTGGGTCACAAATCAAGCCTTGGTAAATTTAAGAAAATTGAAATTGTATCAAGTATCTTTTCCGACCACAACGCCATGAGACTAGATATCAATTATAGGAAAAGAGCAGTAAAAAATACAAACACATGGAGGCTAAACAATACACTACTTAATAACGAAGTGATCACTGAAGAAATCAAAGAGGAAATTAAAAAATACCTAGAAACAAATGACAATGGAGATACAACGACCCAAAACCTATGGGATGCAGCAAAAGCAGTTCTAAGAGGGAAGTTTATAGCAATACAAGCCCACCTTAAGAAGCAGGAAACATCTCGAATAAACAACCTAACCTTGCACCTCAAGCAATTAGAGAAAGAAGAACAAAAAAACCCCAGAGTTAGCAGAAGGAAAGAAATCATAAAAATCAGATCAGAAATAAATGAAAAAGAAATGAAGGAAACAATAGCAAAGATCAATAAAACTAAAAGCTGGTACTTTGAGAAGATAAACAAAATAGATAAACCATTAGCCAGACTCATGAAGAGAAAAAGGGAGACGACTCAAATCAATAGAATTAGAAATGAAAAAGGAGAAGTAACAACTGACACTGCAGAAATACAAAGGATCACGAGAGATTACTACAAGCAACTCTATGCCAATAAAATGGACAAGCTGCAAGAAATGGACAAATTCTTAGAAATGCACAAACTGCCAAGACTGAATCAGGAAGAAATAGAAAATATGAACAGACCAATCACAAACACTGAAATTGAAACTGTGATTGAAAATCTTCCAACAAACAAAAGCCCAGGACCAGATGGCTTCACAGGCGAATTCTATCAAGCATTTAGAGAAGAGCTAACACCTATCCTTCTCCAACTCTTCCAAAATATAGCAGAGGGAGGAACACTCCCAAATTCCTTCTACAAGGCCATCATCACCTTGATACCAAAAGCAGACAAGGATGTCACAAAGAAAGAAAACTACAGGCCAATATCACTGATGAACATAGATGCAAAAATCCTCAACAAAATACTAGCAAACAGAATCCAACAGCACATTAAAAGGATCATACACCATGATCAAGTGGGGTTTATTCCAGGAATGCAAGGATTCTTCAATATACGCAAATCTATCAATGTGATTAACCATATTAACAAATTGAAGGAGAAAAACCATATGATCATCTCAATAGATGCAGAGAAAGCTTTTGACAAAATTCAACACCCATTTATGATAAAAACCCTGCAGAAAGTAGGTGTAGAGGGAACTTTCCTCAATATAATAAAGGCCGTATATGACAAGCCCACAGCCAACATCATCCTCAATGGCGAAAAACTGAAAGCATTTCCACTAAGGTCAGGAACAAGACAAGGTTGCCCACTCTCACCACTCTTATTCAACATAGTTTTGGAAGTTTTAGCCACAGCAATCAGAGAAGAAAAGGAAATAAAAGGAATCCAAATCGGAAAAGAAGAAGTAAAGCTGTCACTGTTTGCAGATGACATGATACTATACATAGAGAATCCTAAAGATGCTACCAGAAAACTACTAGAGCTAATCAATGAATTTGGTAAAGTAGCAGGATACAAAATTAATGCACAGAAATCTCTGGGCATTCCTATATACTAATGATGAAAAATCTGAAAGTGAAATCAAGAAAACACTCCCATTTACCACTGCAGCAAAAAGAATAAAATATCTAGGAATAAACCTACCTAAGGAGACAAAAGACCTGTATGCAGAAAATTATAAGACACTGAGAAAAGAAAATAAGATGATACAAATAGATGGAGTGATATACCATGTTCTTGGATTGGAAGAATCAACATTGTGAAAATGACTCCACTACCCAAAGCAGTCTATAGATTCAATGCAATCCCTATCAAACTACCACTGGCATTTTTCACAGAACTAGAACAAAAAATTTCACAATTTGTATGGAAACACAAAAGACCCCGAATAGCCAAAGCAATCTTGAGAATGAAAAACGGAGCTGGAGGAATCAGGCTCCCTGACTTCAGACTATACTACAAAGCTACAGTAATCAAAACAGTTTGGTACTGGCACAAAAACAGAAAGATAGATCAATGGAACAGGATAGAAAGCCCAGAGATAAACTCACACACATATGGACACCTTATCTTTGATTAAGGTGGCAGGAATGTACAGTGGAGAAAGGACAGCCTCTTCAATAAGTGGTGATGGGAAAACTGGACAGGTACATGTAGAAGTATGAGATTAGATCACTCCCTATCACCATACACAAAAATAAGCTCAAAATGGATGAAAGACCTAAATGTAAGGCCAGACACTATAAAACTCTTGGAGGAAAACATAGGCAGAACACTCTACGACATAAATCACAGCAAGATCCTTTTTGACCCACCTCCTAGAGAAATGGAAATTAAAACAAAAATAAACAAATGGGACCTAATGAAACTTCAAAGCTTTTGCACAGCAAAGGAAACCATCAATAAGACCAAAAATCCCTCAGAATGGGAGAAAATATTTGCAAAGGAAGCAAATGACAAAGGACTAATTTCCAAAATTTACAAGCAGCTCATGCAGCTCAATAACAAAAAAATAAACAACCCAATCCAAAAATGGGCAGAAGACCTAAATAGACATTTCTCCAAAGAAGATATACAGACTGCCAAGAAACACATGAAAGAATGCTCAACATCATTAATCATTAGAGAAATGCAAATCAAAACTACAATGAGATATCATCTCACACCAGTCAGAATGGCCATCATCAAAAAATCTAGAAGCAATAAATGCTGGAGAGGGTGTGGAGAAAAGGGAACACTCTTGCACTGCTGGTGGGAATGTGAATTGGTTCAGCCACTATGGAGAACAGTATGGAGGTTCCTTAAAAAACTACAAATAGAACTACCATATGACCCAGCAATCCCACTACTGGGCATATACCCTGAGAAAACCAAAATTCAAAAAGAGTCATGTACCAAAATGTTCATTGCAGCTCTATTTACAATAGCCTGGAGATGGAAACAACCTAAGTGCCCATCATCAGATGAATGGATAAAGGAGATGTGGCACATAAATACAAAGGAATATTACTCAGCCATAAAAAGAAATGAAATTGAGCTATTTGTAATGAGGTGGAGAGACCTAGAGTCTGTCATACAGAGTGAAGTAAGTCAGAAAGAAAAAGACAAATACCATATGGTAACACATATATATGGAATTTAAGAAAAAGAAAAATGTCAGGAAGAACCTAGGGGTAAGACAGGAATAAAGACACAGACCTACTGGAGAACGGACTTGAGGATATGGGGAGGGGGAACGGTGAGCTGTGACATGGTGAGAGAGAGGCATGGACATATATACACTAACAAACGTAAGGTAGATAGCTAGTGGGAAGCAGCCACATGGTACAGGGATATTGGCTCTGTGCTTTGTGACCGCCTGGAGGGGTGGGATAGGGAGGGTGGGAGGGAGGGAGACGCAAGAGGGAAGAGATATGGGAACATATGTATATGTATATGTATAACTGATTCACTGTGTTATAAAGCAGAAACTAACACACCATTGTAAAGCAATTATACCCCAATAAAGATGTTAAAAAAAAAAAAAAAAAAAACTCAGGTAGAATTTGTGTAAGAAACAAATGTCCTCTTAGCAATGATCAGAGGACTGAACAGGGTGAGCTGTGATGCGGGAAAAAGGAAAGCTCTGTTTAGAGTACAGAACTGAGCCTTGCCATGATTGAAAATTTAAGGGCAACACAACCAGATATAGAAGATTGGTGATAGCTCGGTAGAAAAAAGACAAGTGGTAGGAGGGTGTGCAAGATACATTTAATTGATCTGAATATTCTGCCCAAGGTGGGTTAATTCAGTGCATGCCTACACCACCAACTCAACATTAATTGGAGAAGAGATGATCAAGAATATCACAATTCAGCAACAAGTTGTACCTTTCTGTTTATTGCCAACTGGTCCCTCATCATTGCTGTTTTCCTCATTCTTCAGGAGCAATTTCCTGACTCGGTCTCTCCAAATATCTTCTCTTTCCCCCAAACTACTCTGCTTCTGAAACGATATTCTCTTGGAACCAACTGCCTTAAAGGAAAGAAAAACATTCCCAGCTTGTAGCAGCTTTTATCCACTCATCAGTATTTGATTAAAGGGCAACCAATTGTTTTTTTTGTTTTTTTTTTTTTTCCCTAGAGCCAAGAACCACTAGCATTTTGAAATCTCTCCATTAAGGCTTAAACTCAGTTTCCTGACAAGGGAGGATTAGATTCTAACAAGAGTGGGAGTTTTCTCATTACTCCAGAATCTTACAACACTTTGCCAAAAATAGCCAACCTCTGCAGTGGCACTGCTGTTGCACTGATTGAAAAGAGAAGGGCCACAATGTGTAGACCAGGGTTATGTTCTGTGTTCGCAAATGGGGACCCATTCTTTATCTGCCTAATTACTGAACTCATCTGGATAAGTGAGTTTGGTTCAGGTCTTCACTAAGTATTAACCCACGTTATTCAGAATAATGGAGAATTTTCCATTCTCTGTTTTCCATACCCATCAGCTATAGATGTTTTTAGCTAAAAATAGTTGTCATGCTCTTTTCATACAATGCCTTTTTTTTTCCAGTGTAGTTTTGTTGCTACACTTGGCAAACCTGCAAAAGTTTAAACATTTTAAATATTTTCGTGGCACCAGAGAACTAGTTAATGAAGTAGTCTAATTAACTAGAAATTCAGTTTAGATATTTTCTGTGTTCTTAAGTTGACTGGTCAGTCACACGACTTTGTCAGCCTTGATAAAAACAATTACAGATGGCTTTGACATTTGAAGGGGAGAGCAAAATTGGCTGAATGGAAAAGAGGCACATCCTGAGACAAATGTTTAGAAGATGATTTTTCCCTATTGTACTAGTAACTAAAGTTAATGTTGTAATTGCAATTTCCTTTTAATGGCTGATCCTGCCATTTCTCTGCGCAAAATAATTGTCAGGATGAAACTCATAATCCAAAATGTCTGGAAATAAAGACCATTTTCTGTGTCCTCCCACTGTATTATGAAAGTAAGGATTTCTTTTCTTTGCTGTGCTCAGATTTCAAAAAAGAGATTAGTGCAAAATGAATTATAAAGTGCCTAAACTGTTCCAACAATCACATCTCCGTTTCGGCGAACTTAGTAAATGCCTTTTATCTCTCCAGTGAGATGTTTTTACTATAATGAAAAACTCAATGAAATGTTTTCATATTAGGTCTATTATTGACCGACTATGTCTTTTGTACCTTTAAAGTAGTAACCAAAAGGGCATAGTGAAGATCCCATTTTTCTTTTGCATTATAACATCATGTTAATTAACTCAAGCATCCATATGCAATGGATCACAGTGGCTTGGCCCACTTATGTATGCATAGACTTGCTTGGGCCCTTTCTCGGATGTGTGTTTTAGGATTATTTCACAGCATTAAACTAATCAATGCAAAGGAAGTAAAGTTTTAAAATCTCCATGGGACATTTATTAACCCAAACTTTATTTTCATGTATTTTTACATAGAGTGTCAACAGAGAAAATGGTGTTAGCCTGCATGTTTTTCAAAAGGCATTTTACAATTAGCTGCCTATCTATGAAACTGAGGATGTGACGTGGGTGTGACCACCATACATATGCCTTCCTGCTTTGGCAGGAGAACTTCTTGGAATAAATCCTTTTTTTAAAAAAAACTTAAAGGTAGAAAATTTAAATTGATAACAGACTCTATAGCTATGATTCCCATTGCACAATGTAAACACTCAGACTCAGGGTAGTTTTATGTTACTTATCATTTTTATTTCATGATATTATGTGACTGTAGTATATTTTCTAGCATAGTATTATTTTATTTTATATTATTATTTATTTTCCTTTTGGGGGAGGACACAAGTATAGAAACAAAGACAACCTCATCTTTATTTTTTCATGTTTTCTTCCTCTGGTACATATTCCACTTATATAGAATTTCATATCTCAACTTTATACTGAAACCTATTCTAAAATATCTGGGAGCCATCCATTCCTGTATGTTAAAACTTTGGTTTAAAGGGAACTTCATGAAGTCTGTGGGGTGTGAATTCTTAAAATTCTGTGAAAACGCAAGTGGTCTAGAAATCAATCTGTTTCTGAAACAGTTTGGATATATAGTTATATGAAAGAAAGTTCTTTTGTAGAAATTATTAACTAAATACAGATTTGCAGTCCATCTCAAAGCCTTACTTCCTACTTCATGCTGGAAATATAAAATGTGCAGATATTGACTATGTTGCAATACACATTCTTAGGAGAGAGAGAGAGTTGGGAATGTTTCCTTTGTTCTGAAGAAAGAACAGTTTTAAAATGTAGTTTACCCTGTGCTTCTGGAATTGGCATAGATTGTTTAATACATTTATATATTTTCATACTTAATGATCTTTATGGAAGATTTTCTGCTTACAGCCTTGATTAAACATGTGTCTCCTAACAGAATTAAAATGCATAAGATGGAATATTCCTGGCATTGACATTTCTAAGTAGCGTATTTTTTTGTATTTGCTTATGGGAGTAAACAAAATAAAACACAAACAATTTTTCCTAATTGATTCAGATGTTTCAAAGGAAACTGCTTCATCCTGCAATATTCAGGAGAGGATGAGATCAAGACAAACTTTACTCGGTAAAGGAATAGAGGGCAGAGAACATCTGTCCTACTCACCGAAGCTGAGAGACACATTCCAGAGTTTATGTTATCCCAGAGAGACCAGAGATTTAGGGAATGGGAGTTTCCTAGGATGCAGACTGAGGTGTATGTCGTATGATGACAGTAGAGGAGACAAAGGAAAAAGGATGCTCCAATTGATCAGGTCTAATGAGGTGCCCAATCCAAACCACTCACTTGACAGATGAGGCATGAAAACAAGGGTTGGGGAAGTGACTGCTGTGCAACTGGAGTTAAAACTCAGGTTTTCCATTTTTCAACTTATCCATCAAATTTATTTGTTTAAATGTTACAAGATGTAAAGCCTTACAGTGCAATAAAAAATTATATTCATATTATTTGTTTAGAACAACACATTTTTATCTAAATGCAGGTTACAATATCACACTGAAGGAAAGTGCAAAACTGCACAACATTTTCATCATTACAGAAAGTTCTGTTGGGCAGAACTGCTCTAAAGCATGTGGTATTGAAGAAAGGGTCATACATTAAGGGTAGTCTTGAAAAACAGGTGCAGTAAAAAGGTCAATTGTTTTTTAGAAATAGTATGCTTTTGTCTTAACCCACTTATGTAATTCTGCTCTATTTCTTAGCAGCAATGATAGGAGTAGGTTGAGAATGGACATAGATTCTGTGTACAGGGATGTGCTTTAATGAATCAAACCCATAGCCCTACTAGTGTCAAGCTTTAACCAACAAAAGTCATTGTTCTGGGACAGGGATAATGTAATCAAAGAAACCAAATAGACTGGATCAATTTCACTGAAAAAGTTCAAGCTGCATGGATTAAAACTGTTAAGTCTTAAATTCTTCCTGCAGTGACATAGAACATACCAACCACTGGAAACACATATAGCAGGAAATCCTTTATTAATGCCTGGTCTATCAATAAGGTGGAGATTTAGAGTGCAGTGCAGTAAGCAAGAGCATATGATTTAGAGCTCGAGACAAAAGATTTGAACCCTAGCTCTGACAGAGTGTATCTGAGAAACCTACATCAGTTAATGTACACTTTCTATCTCATCTGTAAAATGGAGAAAACAATAGTGACTGATTCACTGAGCTGTTGTAATGAGACTGATGTCTGAAAATCTCCTAATTTTATACATATGGGAAGGAATATTTAACATAGAGTAGAAACTTAGTAAACGTTTGTTATCTTATTATTTTACGGATAGTTAGTAAAACTATACTCATGAAGATAATGTCAATAAAACATGATAACTCTTTATAAAGTAAGGTTAAGAGAAAAGTTATAAATAAAATGCTATGTATGCATCCTCAGAAATACAAGCATAGAATTACCATATGACCCAGCAATTTCTCTCTTGGGTATGTGCCCCTCAAAATTGAAAATAGGTACTCAAAAAGAAAAAAAAAAAAAAAAAACTTGTACACAAATACTCATAGCAGAGCTATTTATAATAGGCAAAAGATAAAAACAACCCAAATATCCACCAGCAGATAAACAGATAAACAACTTGTGATATACCCATACAATGGAGTAGTATTCAGCCATAAAATAAAGTACTGGTATCTTACAATGTGAATGAGCCTCAAAAACCTTTTGCTAAGTGAAAAAAATCAGACACAAAGGGTCACTTAACTGTAGGATTCCTTTTATATGTAATATCAGGTTGCAGGGGCTGAGTGCAGGAGGGAATATGGGCCTATCAGTTTCTTGGGGCTGCCATTATAAAGGAATTAAAACAACAAAAATTTATTGTCGCACGATTCTGAAGGCAAGAAGTCCAAAATCAAGGTGTCAGTGGAGCTATATTCCCTCTGAAACCGGTAGGGTATCTTTCCTTGCTTAGTCTTACCTTCTGCTGGTTTGCCTACCATCTTTGATCTTAGATGTTCCCTGTCTTCAAGCTGCATAATTCCATTCTCTGCCTTTGTAGTCATATGGCAATCTCTCAGCATGTCTCTGTCTTCACATGACTGACATCTTATTAGAATACCAGTCATACTGGATTAGCAGTCCACTCTACTCCAGTGTGACCTCATCTCAATTTAACTAATCACATCTGCAACAACCCTCTATCCAAAGAAGACAACATTCTGAAATGCTGGGGATTAGAACCTTAAAGTATCTTTTGTTTTGAGGGCTAGGCGGGGATACAATTCAACCCATAACAGGGAGTGACTGCTTAGTGAGTACAGGGTTTTATTTTGGCATCATGGAAACGTTTTGGAACTTGAGAGAGGTGATGGCTGGACAATATTGTAAGTGTACTAAATGCCAGTGAATTGTTTACTTTTTTAAATGGTTAATTTCATGTTATATGAGTTTCACCTCAATTTAAACAATGCAGTGCTATTTATAAGTATATCACAACTTTTTTTTTTTTTTTTTGCGGTATGCGGGCCTCTCACTGTTGTGGCCTCTCTCGTTGCAGAGCACAGGCTCCGGACGCGCAGGCTCAGGGGCCATGGCTCACGGGCCCAGCCGCTGCGTGGCATGTGGGATCTTCCCGGACCGGGGCATGAACCTGTGTCCCCTGCATCGGCAGGCGGACTCTCAACCACTGCGCCACCAGGGAAGCCCCAGAACTTTTTTTATGTAGGATGTAAACCAAGGTGTTCCTTTAAAGGGCTAGAAGAACTTTAAAGTGGGAAGTGAGGTCTTCATATATT
Organism: Lipotes vexillifer; assembly: GCF_000442215.2. Lineage (NCBI taxonomy): Eukaryota > Metazoa > Chordata > Mammalia > Artiodactyla > Lipotidae > Lipotes > Lipotes vexillifer. The sequence goes on along the minus strand of NW_006779172.1, from coordinate 108,120 downwards.
ATAACACTTTCACAGACCATTTTAATTACATAAGGAACACCCTAGATCAAACCTGAGAAGGGTGAATGTAGAAAAAGGAAAAGCTAAATCACCTCAAAGCAGAATACCTTTTGAGATCCTTGGATATACAGAAGAGGGCAAAAGCATCAGCAAAACGAGAGAGCTGGTTCTAGCGGAGAAACATCAGCCCAGAAGGGAACCCTTGCCAAGAAAGGTCTAGCACTTTTCAGAACAGTGATGTGTAAAGTTTATTATTCATTTCTTTATTATGCAAAACTCCAATATTCAGTTAATTTAATTTCAGGTAGTTAAATTCTACCTGAAAAGCCTGCATTGTGATTGAGGTTTAGGGAGGATCTGGGAATAGGATCAGTAATGAGGAAGAGAGGAATCCTGAAGGAGGAAGATCCAGGAGCTCAGGGTAAATATGGAGAAAGGTAACAAGAAAGACCATGAGAAAACATGTCCCCTAGAAGGCACGGCAGACTCGGGAAGGACTATGTATTTCCTACAGGACATGGGACGGTGGGGCAAGGGAGGGCTCTTATCTACACAAGTCCATGACTTCAGGTCTCATTTAAGCTGCCTGGGAATGCTACCAAATATAAACGGAAGAAAGTTTTAAAATTATTTAATGACACTATTCATGTCATATGACTAAGTTATCCTTATAAGAAAAGTAAGGTACATGTTTTTTTGTTTTTTGTTTTTTGGTTTTTTTTGGTGGTAACAAAAACAAAGTGATTAAAGAAGATTTAGGCTCTTATTAAAAAAAAAATTGGATTTCACAAATACCTAAAGTCTGAACTGCATGGGACCTTGCTATTTGTAAGACGCAAAGAGTCATTCATTCAGAATACTTTCAGGAAAATAGAAATTGCTTATTAAATGAACACACTTAAAAACAAATCCAGGTATCTTGTTGCCTTATTTATGTTTTATTATTTTAAATATTAACCTTTGTATCATTGGATGGAATCCCACACAACTTGGTGATAGAAACACAAGGGTTGACAACTCCAATCTCTTCCAGCTATGTCATTCTGAAAGCAATTTTCAGCTATGCTTCTTCTTTGTTTTTGTTTTGTTTTTTCTGAGAGAGCAGTCCAGACCAAAAATTGCTGAGGAATGAAAGGACATCATAAAAAGCGAATAAAACACTTAAATGTTGACGTCCTGATCCTGTCACCAAGAACCACAATTTCACATCTCCTGTTGGTCAGGGGCTGCTCCTGGAGAAGCAAAGGAGGAAAATCCACAGAAACCTCTTCAGCACTTCCATTTTGAGCCAATGTTCTCATCCAAAAATGCTCAGCTGCTGAGGGGCAGTTATTACGTAGCAGCAGTTCAGCTTCACAAACAGAAAAAAAAAAAAACAATAATTTGGCTGAGGAAGAAGTGATTTCTTTTGAGATTGGGTCATTTGTGCTTTGGGGTCCTTCAACAGGGAACATGTTATTTTGGACCATCATTTTCCACTTTCAATAGGTTCTGAGATACAGGCACTGAAGGTTATCATCACGGTGCAGGGAAGAAGATGGGATTATTACTTAGCTTAAAGAGAGCACAAAAAGGTGAGCAGAGCTAATCGGATCCTTTACATTCAATTCCACTGTCCTCACTTGAGTAGCCTTTCAGCCTAAGGCTCATTGGCCCAACAACAAAGCACAGACTAATTCATTTTCACCCATGGTCGGCTTACCAAGAATGTCATGTGATGTTTCCAAACACTCAGAAGTCCGCTGCCTTGGAGGTGCCCAACTGTCATGAAATAGTCCAGGAAAATGTAGAGGCTAATTTATGCCAAATAGGAATTTAAAAGACAAGACATTCTCTCTCTAAGCCAGTAAATAAGGCTTGTGCTTTTTACTTAAACATTTCCCCTTGCACAAAAACTCTTTCCTGAGATCGTGTCTCACAGCATCACAGGCCACCCAGGTGCTATCATTTGTGTAACTGCCATTGGTGCCCATGAGGCAGGAGACAGATGGACCCCGGGCTGAGCAACTGCAAAGTTTCCTGTTGACACTCCGAGATAAAGATAAGGACAGGACCAAAGCCCTGTTTGGGTAAAAAAATAAGGCAATCACATTTTTCTCAGTCTTGTGGTCAAGGGGACCTTCCACCCCACACATGTGCAGAGAAGATCCTCAAGGGTCAAAGGAGGGAGGGGGTGTGCCAGCCCATAATATGTGCTGCCAACCTTCCAGAAACCATCGTGCTGGAATCTATCTTGCCTGAAAGAGGCATGTGCACGTTGGGGAAGGCCCTGAGTCAGACCAAATACGGGTACCAACAAGATGACTGGCCAAAGGGAACCTGGAAAACTGTCCCCATAGAAGCGATTTAAGCCACCCTTGTGGGGCACAGCTCACTCTGAGTCTGCCCATGTTTTCTTCCACAGATACTTTGCTTCTCATAAATGCTTTACCTGCTTCACAATCTCTGTCTCTTTGCTAAATTCTTTCTTCAAAGAAGACAAGGACCGAGGTCCTGCTTCAAGCCTCCACACCCCACGGCCCACCAAGATCACCCATAGCTCCCGGCTCTGGATTGTTTTCCAAACTGCCCCATGAAGCCCTTTCCTCAGACCCACCTCTCTCAGGGTTAGGTATCTGACCCAAGAGGCCTCTCTCAGAATTAAATTAAAATCAAGGAAGAGTTGATCTTTCTCTGAGGCTGAAACTATAGTTTCAGAGACTTTTGACAGCAATATTTCTCTTCAAGTGGATTAGACCTAAGGAGGCAATTAATCTGGCAAATAGGAGGGAAGCATAAAGCAAACACACAGATGTAAGCAGAGACTAAAGATAGAAACACGTCCTGTAGCTATTCATGAAATCCCTTGTTAAAATCGGCCATAAATTTCAGGTAATTTTTTTTTTAAGACATTATGGTATCAGTATGATATGTTTTCTGTCCTTCCTTAGCTTATCTGAATTTTGTTCATGGTGACTGTAACCAAAAGACTTTTTACGAATACAGCCTCATGTTTCTCCTATTAAAAATGGAATCTATGGGGCTGGGGTGGGGGGTAGGAGGCACAAACTACTGGATGTAAGGAAGGTTTAAGGATGTATTGTACAACATGGGCATTTTAGTCAATATTTTGTAATAACTATAAATGGAAAGTAACCTTTAAAAATTTTATAAAAAAATTTAAAAAAAAATGGAAACTATACTAGACTTAGGTCACATAGAAATGCAGAGTCATTCAACTTAAAAAAAAATAATTATAATAATGAGAAAAAAAACAGTAAAAACAACACATGTGACAGGTACTAATTTATACCATAATAGGTACTTATGCAACCTCAGGTCACCTATCTGAAGATGCACCAGCTTCTTTCCAGGTGATACACAGTCATGCAAGATTCTCACCAAATATCTGGCCAGGTGAATAGTTTCATGTTCTAGAAAATCATGATATGATTTTCTCTCAAATGAAGCCATGTGTTATACTATTCAGATCAGAGGTCAGCAAACTGTATGACCTATGGGCCAAGCCTGGGCTGCTACCAGTTTTTGTGAGTAAAATTTTATTGGAAACGGAATGCTTCAGCAGTACAATGGCAAAGCTGAGCCCTTATAACAGTGACTGTATGTCCTGCAATTCCTCAATATTTACTATCTGTCCCTTTATGGGAACAGCTTGCTGGTCCCTGATTTAGACCAACTTCATGCAGCTAAGGCAAGATGAAAAAAACACATGGCTTACCTTTTCCTATTTTGTGCCAAAGACAGACATCCCTAATGGATCATGATTCTCTTTCCAAGTAGGCAAATACATAAATACATAGCTACAAATTCTTAACTAGTATGCTAGGAAGACTGATAATTAATGAGCATGGCAAATGAGATATCTTTGTTCTCTCTAAACTAATATATTTAATAGATTCAAATTGTCAGATTCTTGGTTTTTCAGCAAGTTTTACATAATCTCTGCACTCAGCAAATACACCCTTTCATGTGCAAAAGATACACTATACAGTATTATACAGAAGGACAGGTGATAAGTAGCTGTTTAAACCATTAACTGGTTCACGTAACTTTTTTAACCTAAAAAAAATGATTTAACAAAACTAAAAGCCATTCCTAAAGTCCCAATACCGGGTTACCTCTGAGGAAAGCACACACCTTAGTTCTAATGCAAAGAAACGAAACTGGAAGTAGGATACAAGAAACACAAAATTAGGGCTTCCCTGGTGGCGCAGTGGTTGAAAGTCTGCCTGTCGATGCAGGGGACATGGGTTTGTGCCGCGGTATGGGAAGGTGTCATGGCCCATGAGCCATGGCCACTGAGCCTGCGTGTCCGGAGCCTGTGCTCCTCAACGGGAAGAGGCCACAGCAGTGAGAGGCCCGCGTACCGCAAAAAAAAAAAAAAAAGTAGAAACACAAAATTAAAGAAATTTCACCTTTGGGTGAAGGTAAATTTTTTTCATATATTAAATATAAAGTGCAAACAAAAGATTAAATTGCAATATAATAGAAAGGAAAATTAAGGGAGCAATTGTGATGCTGTGATTTATAACAAGAAATTTATATTTGGTCTTGGTCCCTTTTTCTGGCACAAAGCCCCTAAAACACTAGAAATTTCTCAAGTGGAAAAAGAAAAAAAAAGTGTCATTTGTTATGTTAATGAGGTGACCTTTGTAAAGCCTCAAGTTAACTTAAGAATGTGGGTTGGTTGCCTTGGGAACCAACTGTGTGATTAAAGGTTTGGAAATTTTAGTTCTGGACCTCCTGGGAGGGGAAGGGAGCTAGAGATTGAGTTCAATTACCAATGGCCAATAATTTCATCAGTCATGCCTGTGTAATAAAGCCTCCTTAAAGGCCAAAAGTACAAGGTTTAGAGATCTTCCATTTGGTGAACATAGGGTGACTGAGGCAGAGTGGCACTCAGAGGGGGCATGGAAGCTCTGTGCCCTTTCCCCATACCTTGCCCTATGTATCTCTTCCATCTGGCTCCTCCTGAGTTACATCCTTTTCTAATAAACTGGTAATCTAGTAAGAAAAATGCTTCCCTGAGTTCTGTAAGCAGCTGGCTCTAGCAGATTAATGAAAGCCAAGGAGGCGGGCTTTGGACCCTCAGATCTATAGCCAATTGGTCAGAATCTCAGGTGACAACCCAGACTTGCAACTGACATCTGAAGTTGGGGTGGGGGGTTAGTCTTGTGGGCCTGAGTCCTTAACCTGTGGGATGTGATGCTCACTCCAAGCACATAGTGCTAGAATTGAGGTGAATGGTAGCACACCCAGCTGGTGTCTGAGAATTGCTTGGTGGTGTGGAGAAACTGCCCCGCCACACAAACACACATATTGTAATAAGGTGCCGAGTCTTACTAATTCATAGGGTTAATTTAAGATGTATGATTAGGGACATAACCACTTTACCAGAGAAGTAAATGCTATCTACAGAGATCATAATTGCATTATGTTAAATATGGATTTGGAAAAACTAGTTTTTTACATCTATTGGATGAAATATGGAGATTTATTCTATTAAATTATCTGTGTGAGACTGTAGCAGTAAGTAACAAATAAAAATATGAAAGCAAAGACTATAAATGAATCCTTGCCAATTTGGACAGATGCATATGGTCTGATCTTTATATAGAACAGACAGATCAATAAAAGAGCAGCCCAAAGTCTCTGGTTGAAAGCCCAGGATAATTCTACTTTAAAAGAAAAGAAAAAAAAAAAAGTAGTAAGAAATGTGGTCTTTACCTTTTATTTTTCCCTTTATTTTTTTTTCTATAAATACTAATACAGTTGGCTTTCTTTTGCTGTAACAGAGGGAGAGGAATACAGAAAAGATATTTCCTTTTAACAACCCAAAAAGGTCAGCAAAGTATAAAATGTCAAATCTACAAAGTTGGATAAATGTGGTTAAAGCATTAAATGTTAATGATGTTCTTGGTTGCAAAGTTTCACAAAAATCATGTATATTTTCAATTATGCCCTAAGACTACACGATCCCACTTGCCATCATAAAATGAACTGACCAGACATGCGGTCTGGGTCATCTTTCACATACAGTAAAGACCAACAGGAAGATAATTTGACTCTGTCCCTGTTCAGTTTGTATCTAAGTGACAAGGTAAGTCAATAATGCCAGGTACCTTCAAGATGAAGGGCTTTGGGCCAAGCCAACAGAGTTTTCTTGATCCTAGTCAGAGTCCCAGAGTTTCGGAACCCTAGTTCTATGAGTCCCAGCTTCTCTAATGGTAAAATAGTATGATGATATCTAACTTGTAGTATTGTTGTAATCATCAGAATAATAATTATTATTATTTTCAACAGAGTATTGAGCACAATGATAGTCTTACAAAGTGCTCTACAGTATGACCTCTGCTTCCCTCTAAAGCTTTATAGCCCATCAACATCTTCTCCACTCTCCATCCTGTAGCTCTTGCTCCATCCAGACCATCTTTCATTTTTCTTCAGTAACCGTGTGTTTTCCCAACCCTGATTCTTTGCCATTCCTCTTGCTCAGACTTTCCCTCCTTCTAACCTCATGCCTACTTTACCCATCATTACCTGGCCAAATTCTACTGTTCAACTTTCCTGTGCATATTCCCTTACAGAACATGTGCAATTCAACTGCTATATGATGCCAGAGTGCCCTCGTTTTCCTCTTTAAGCATGTAAATGGCACTTTAATCACTTGTTTACCTTTTTTGTTTTTAGTTAGACTATAATGCAGCTGAAGCTAAAGACTGCATTTGCCTTGTTCACCAACACAACCTTGCTTTTGACACAGTATTAAGTAGATTATAGACATTTTAATCACTGTATTCTACGTATGTCTGCAATGTAGTAGAACAGATGGATGTAGCTTTGCAGTTACAAAGATGGGCGTTTGAATCCTTGACCTACTGCTCACTAGCCCTGAAACTTTGGCCAAGTGAGTCAAGGTAGACCTGGCCTCCTAGGTCTCAGTTCCTCACATATGAACTTGCAATTACATTGCCTCGCTATAAAATGTGAATGAGAAACTTATGAACTGTTATCTTTTACAATGACTAGTATCACTATTACTGTCCAATGAGTTAAGCAACAAGTTCAATTTTCTGATTAGTAGCACAGACCACTCAGAGGTTCAAATAAACAATTTTGGAAGAGAAAAGGCAGATTCGATTGCTAAGGCAACACATTTGGTGTCTAGTTCATTTAAGTCTACCAAAGTGGCTTCCTAGCATTATGTTAATGGACAGGATTTTTCTGGGACTGCAGTTTTATGCAGGGCCTTCCGTCAGAATGCATGCGATGCTAAGATGGAAATGATAACAGCTGAATTTAAACTGGAGGCTAATCCAAAGTGACCGGCATCTCTAATTTGCAAATCAGACTTGAAAGCCAGTTTCTCAGAGGTCTGCACCTGTGACGAGTGCACCTGATGCACACCTCAGCTTGCCTTGCCCCATCCGAATGCTCATTAGGTTATGTGGCTCTGGCAATGCACCAGGGAAATGGTTCAGAAAAACCCACGTGACTTCAGCCTTTTGCAGGATCCAGTGAGAGAAACTCATGCTGACTCATGAAATGCCCCTCCTTTTGGCTGTGTTTTCAACCTCCAGAGAGAAGAGATTTAGGGAAGGCTCCAGAATTTGTGTCTAGGAAGCACTTGGGTGTAGTCATCTGGTTTTAAGGAAACCTACGAGACTTGTCTTGAGAGCATTTGCATTGCAAGCATATAGCTTTTCCTTAAACTGTGTGTGCCCTGGGGTGTCTGGGGGATGTTTATGAGGATAAGGGAGGTCAGTGGAGTGGCGTGGAAAAAGTCCCACTAAACTACTCCTGAGTTAGAACAATCACTATGGAAAAGGAACAAGGAAGCTGTTTTGTTTTTTGGGGTTTTTTTTCCCCCGGTACGCAGGCCTCTCACTGTTGTGGCCTCTCCCGTTGACGCGCAGGCTCAGCGGCCATGGCTCACGGGCCCAGGCGCTCCGCGGCATATGAGATCTTCCCGGACCGGGGCACGAACCCGCGTCCCCTGCATCAGCAGGGGGACTCTCAACCACTGCGCCACCAGGGAAGCCCTGGGAAGCTGTTTTTAATCACGGTGATCACTGGGCTCAGGCTTCAACTGTTAGAGATTGAAATTTAAAATTTCACTTTGACCACGTTGTGCGAGAGGCAATTCAGAACATCAGAACTTCACCTTCAGAGGGAGCCTTTGGAGGGTTCTCTTTAAGGCAGAAACTCCTGCTACGCCCACATTGTTAACATACCACTTTAAGATGAGTCAGCATGGAAACTCAGATGGGGATTTTCATTATAAACTTCAGAAGATTTAGCTCTGCAGCCCTGAATGCAAATCAACACCACTCTAGAGGGGAATTTCTTCCTGTTTTCTAACCCCTGAGAACCACCCACAACCACCAAGTTTCAAGGAGAACAGGACCGTCTACTTCCCATGCCTACAATATCAAGTGTCTGATCATCTCTCGGGGGGATTACTTCTGTGCTTCATAATACATAATCAAAGCTGCAATTAAAAAGGCTAGAAATGATTTCTTTTATAACTTCTTAAAGATAAAAATTGAAACTATGTTTCATAATATTAATAATGATTTTTGAGAGATCCTGTTTTTCTGGGCCATCTTGCCCCCTTCTCCCTGTACAGGATTATGTTAAGTCATCTAGAAGAAAATAACTTTGTGTTATTCTCTAAGAAAGTATTTTGGTCTCAGAGACATGACATTTGTTTTGTCCCTTATACTACTTTAGCTTACTTAAGGTCACTAAAAACGACTCTTGAGAGCTTAAGATCGCCTTCAAACACATTATTTCATTCAGCCTTGAAAACAAATCTGTGGGGGGCTGGATTATCCTCATTTGGGAGTTAAGGAAACCGAGATGAAAAAAAGTTGAAAAAAATTATCTCTGAGCACATGGAACTAACTGAAGCAAGCACAACCCAATGTTTTCCAGGGAATAAAAAGGTAAGAAAAATTTATTACAGATGCAAAAATTGGTCATTGACATCTCTGTCACTTTCAACAAAAATAATGGCATCTACTACTATTATTACTGAAGGCTTATCGTGTACCAGGCACTGTATGATGAAAAAGAAGACAAGGCCCCATCCCCAGGGAGCTCCCATTCTCAAATGGGCATAAGGCCAAATAAAAAGAAAACAATCAGGCATCTAGAGAAGGTCAAAGTTATATAAAAATATAATTAATAGCCCTTTCATCTGCAGAGTATTCTATAGCTGAAAATAATCTCAAATCTAATCTATTGTTTGGTTCCCCTACAACTTGACAACCAACAGCCTTCATTGGAGATAGCCAGCATTTTGAGGGTGCTGTGTAGTAAGTGGATTGGTGGTATGTGGGTGTTGTGGTGTAAAGGATAGTGTGTCTCTGGCATATGTGTCATTGGCTGAAAGTTATAAAAGCACAGCAAATATTTTTTTTTCCCTGTTTGTCTAAGAAGCTAAGTATGTATTCTAGGACAAACAACTTAATTACATGGTTGGAAGAAAAGTTTGCAAGCTCCTTATTGGTCCACTTATAAAATTAAAGCAAATTAGTCCATTATGACAAGAATTTCCTATTATTCTCATTATTTCTGAGCATCTGCTACAGCCTAGACATTTTCCTATACACTGTTTTTTGTAATGGGAGTAATCTTGGACCCCTGCTATTAAAATGGCTCTTCTTATAGACTACCAATTCAATATTTTACTGTAAAAGCATACCTAAAACAGATCTGATAAATCATATACCTTTATTTGCCCCGAAATATATGCTGAAACTATACAAAATGCCAGCTACTTTATGAGCTTTGAGGACATAGTGGGGATCAAGAGAGGCCTATATACTGTGTCATGAAATTTATATTCTAGTTGTCTATATGGACAAGTAAAACAGCAAACCACATTTCCTCTGTGCTCTGTGAAGTGTGTGTGTGTGTGTGTGTGTGTGTGTGTGTGTGTGTGTGTGTGTATGTATATATATATATATATATATATATATATATATTTGGCTTAAATATCTTGTTTTGATGTCACTATCTCACTTTGATTCTCACTTTGAGAACCAGAATCACAACATTTTTCATTAGTGTTCTTGGTCTATCTACTAGATATTAAAAACTAAAACTCGAATCCCTAAATTTAAAACAAAAATTAATCTTCAGTTCTGTTTTTATTCACTGTAAGTTAAACTTTCAACCTGTACGGCTAAAAAGAGAATTTAATGCTAAGTCCTTTTAACTATTTTTCATTCATTGAAGTCCCATTTGGAGTTACGCACTTTCTAATACACGCATTTCATGCTTCACGTTTCTTATGGTAAGAATCCAAAACAGTACATTTCCCATCACTGAATGGAATACTTGTGAAAACCATATTTTAATAACCAGTTTTGCACCACTGACATAAAAGAGCAGAATGTGATATATATGAGTACTATTTAGTGTACCATTTAAATTCCCTCCGGAAGGACCAACACCAGCTATGGGACAGGCCAGCTGGCCATTAATAAAGATCAGGAAATAAAAGCATAGAGTAAATGTCCAATATGAGAGAAAGCCTCTTTCCAGGGGAATTAAAAGTATCTCCCAACAGCTCTGAACAAGTTGATCAAGATTTATGTATTGCACTGGGGTTTTCTCCTCATGCCCCTACACTTCAAAAACAAAATAAATCTCATAGCCTAGACTCAAGCTGCACAGGGTTTGTTCTATACTGAGCTTGACCACAGCTCCATTTAAACAAACATGTAAGGTTTTGATGCATTTTTCCAATAATACTCCTCATCCCACCATTCATTAGTTTAGGCAAGGAAACATTATTCTCTGCCTAGCTGGCCCAGATTCAGCCTCTGCGAGCTGCCCCGTCTAAATGGACCATGAACAATGAGAGCGTACTTTTCCTACACTGGGAAGAATAAAGTTCACGGATTATTTCCTCAGCTTCAACGTCACATCGTTCCTCCTGTACTTGGGAAAATGATGTCCTTACCATTTCCTTCTTTCCCCATCAGAAAAGCACCTACCCCAAATGCTACAATTGTGGAGAAAGTGCTAAAATTCAAAAATAAGAGGCCTGTGTATACTTTGCAAAGTGCTCTGACCCAGCTGCACATTGAATCACTTGGGAAGAATCACTTGGGAAGCTTTTGGAAAGTATAAATGCACAAATCTCATCCCTAGAGATTCAGGTTCACTGGGTTTGCACTGGGGCCAGAGCATCTGTTTCCTCCAGCTACATGGCACGGCATCCAGTGCAGGGATTGGGGCATGGGCTGCTAGGAGACAGGAGGGCAACACTGCTGTCTTTCTCTAAGGGAGTACTCAGTGAATAAAGATGTGGAGGGTAAAAGGATGGTTCTGTTTCCTCTCCGAATGAATTCATGTATTAAATACATAACATTGAGAAGTCATATGAATCCTATTTCTACAAAAGGTAATCAGTTTAGAAGTCCTTTTACATTCAGCCCAGTAACTAATACAATAAAGATAGGCTTGTTAGTATAAAGTGACAGAATTTACACAAAGGTTTTTTTTTTTTTTTAGTTGACAAAAATACAACCAAATGATAAAGGAATCTACTCAAAAATTTTTCAGAACCAAGAAGAATATTTATATCAAAGAAATATTTTCAAGATTACAACTTTTATCAAAAAATGTTTCCACCCCTGTCAGTCTAATTCTAAAGACACAATATGTCATTTCTTACTAGAGCTTACAAATGAGGCCACTTTGATATCCAAAATTCATACTTCTGATCTGTTGGGAGCATTGAGTCAAGATTCAAAAATTTGTGAATAATGGAGCAAAATGCACAACGTGATCATCTTTTCAGCAGAAATGAACACTGCAACTCTTATCTGACGAATTAAATAAGGGGCCCTACACGCACTGACCTGTCCTCTAGGATAGAAATGTAGAGCTCGTCTTGGTCTCTTGAACAATCTGTTGTTATTCACTGGTGGTGAGTTTAAGCCAAACCTTTCTTTCCAAATGGATCTTCTCTGTCAATTTCATGACTATGTCTCTCTCAGCTGGGAGATGTATACATCGTGGTTTCTATCTAATCATAGACGCTTAACTGCACATCAACTCATAATAGTAGAACCTAGGAAGCAGCTTACTTCTTTCTAACTGAATCTCGTCATGTCAGAGGGTCCATTTTTGGTTCTTGCTAGTAAGCATAGCAAATTCTATGAATTTCCCGGCTTTTATTTTTTCAGTGAACTAGCCCACCTTTTTAATCTTGTATTTAAATTAGAAAGTTTGTTTAATTGCCAGAGTTTCATATTTCATATGAGTCTCAAAGATTATACATAATTTTTCCCTTTTAACTTTAATATGAATGAGTTTGATTCTGTCCAAGGTTAATTCTTCCTCCTTCACCAGGATTTGAAATTAATCTCTCATGAACTTTCTGGTCCCTTCTAAGATGTCATTTGATGTTGTGACAGAAAGCCACATAACGTAAGTACTTGTATTTTAAAATAATCTAACATAATTGATCCCTTAACCCATGGCTCAGCATTTCATCTGCTTTATCCAAGCACATTGATCTCTTGGAGAAATCATGTCCTCAGGTTTTCAGCAATGCTGTGGTGTCTCTGCCTTTGGTTTTGAGGCAGGGATGATGTTACTCATATAAAGTCTATGATAGTCAGCGGTACTATTTGGTTATGTTGAGCTAGGGTTGTCACCCTGAACTCATTTTTCAACTCTGGAAGGAAAGAACTAGCAAATGAAGTTGTTGCTACCACATAACTAGCTGTGAGCATCCCAGCTAGTTTCAATACAGTGGGTACGGACTCTTTTGATGGCAGCTGACTTGTTCTGATAGGCAGCAGCAGACTGAATTTCAAAGAGCAGCTGTTCATTCCACAAACATTAGTTGAGTATTAAGGTGCAACAAGTGAGTAGGTATGTGGGGGAAACAGAAGGAGAATTTATCCTCAAAGAAGTCACAAGTAAGAGGAAAGAAAGAGTACTTACAAGTAAGTACTAGGATTTGTTAAACACAAATTAAAGGTAAGTTTAAGATAAAATTGTAGCACGCACACCCCCGACCCCTTCTTTCCCCCACAAAGAAAATAACTGTGTGTGAAAAGAAGGGAGAATGTTCAGGGAAGTTAGCAGCAGAATTTCTGCCTTAATTTGGATTGAAAGGAAAAACAGGAGTGTAAGATTAAAGAAAAATGGAAGGAAATTTAGAACAGGATATACACTACGTTAAAGACTCAGAAGCATGGAAAATCTTGGAACATTATGGTGGACTGTATTTTTCAAAGAGGCCCGCCCAAATACATCCTATCCCACATGCTCTTATGATGTGACACTGCCACTCCTCTTACTGAGAGTTGGGGTCAATGTCATCTCTCCCTGTATCCAGGCAAGGCTATTACTGGAGAAAGTGATGCTATGTGACTTCTGAGGCTAGGTTCTAAAAGGCAATATGGCTTCTGTCTGGATCTCATAGAATGCTCAGTCTTGGAGCTAGCTGCCACACTTTGAGAAAGCCAAACAGCCACTTGCAGCCCAGTTTAAGTCATAGCCAACTGCCAGCATCAATTGTCAGACCTTAGAGTGGGGAAGCCTTTGAGATGAGTCCAGCTCCAACCAACATCTGGATGCAAGAGCATGGCAATTCCTGTGTAATTACCACCTAGCTGGATCCCAGTCAAATCTGAGAACCATGAAAAAGAATAATAACAAGTGCTGTTGTTTTAAGATACTAAATTCTGGATTGACGCATTAAATAGCAACAGCTAACTGAACAGATACTGTGGACCCTGGGAGGAATTTGTTTGTTTGTTTCTTTGTTTAATGCCACAGTTTCCTGTGGAAATCTGGTGACACCTATGGGTCCCTTCTCAGATTACTGTTTAAAAAAAACAAACAAACAATAAAACCAATACATAGCATTACAGAGCAAAAAAATATTGCTATATCATTATCAATGTTAAAATTTTTTGATATAAGAATATATGTGCATCTTTATTAATGAATTAAATTATATCTAGTGGTAATTCTAATTATAATAAATTCAGAGTAGTGATGAGTATGAATATTTTATGGTATCTGACACAACTCTGATATGATATGAAAACTGATACTTTTTTATGAAAAAATAATGCAACTATGGTTTATTGCCTACATTCACAATTGACAGAAATGATAATTTCTCTTAGATACTAGTGCAAATACTAATCTGTATAAAATAGATAAGTAATAAGAACCTGCTGTATAAAAAATAAATAAATAAAATTCAAAAAAATATGCTAATGCAAATAAAGTATTGATATATACATATGTGTGTGTGTGTGTGTGTGTGTGTGTGTGTGTGTGTGTGTGTGTGTGTGTAGGAAAAGAGTAAGAAGTAAGATAATGGGTGATCCTTGCGCAAGGGCCAGAAAATAAGCAACATTCTTGCATTCTGAAAGCCTGAGTTCATGAACTTACTCCAATTACATGGGCTTCAAAAAATCATACCTTTCTTCTGAGACTCAGTCCTCCTATCTATAAGTACTGCAACCTCTTGATACAAAGAATCTTATCCAGTAAAGATTACATCACATGGTTTGGTAGAAGTAAAAATAAAATACTATCTCAGTGCTTTATAATATTTACAGAGATCTTATAAATGTAAGGAAGCACTGTCCCTTCTCTGATTTTATGATCTTATAACATTCACTCCAACAGAATACATTTCTTGTGGATTACTGTACATCTTACACAACTAAAATCTTGGACATGTGTCTCATTCATTTCTGAGGCCACTGGCAACACAAAGACTTTTCCTTTGCAAGTTATTTAAGGGCAACATATATTGGGTTGTGGTGCTTTGAGTCAGAGCAATAAAAACCAATCAGAGCTGGCACTTGTCCTTCCTTCCCAAGAAAAAAGGCATGGGTGGGGTTGCTATTTACTGTCCCTATGATTTATGCTATTGAAGCCATTTTCAGCCTGAACCGTTTATGCTCATTTTGTGTGACCTTCTATGTAATTACTTTCACATTTGAAGTTTATTTATTTTATATGTTTAATGGCAGCTGGAGTCTTTTTACTGGGCAAAAACCTTTGGAACAAAAAGATCTGAAAATAAATTTCTTTTGCATTTTAGATGCAATAGTTTGAGCACCTTTGTGGGCTTTTTCCAGGGCTCTCTGTTAATATGAAAAAGGACGTCTTAGAACAAAATGTCACTATCCAAATATCCATATTTTAATAAACCTGCCACTTGGTACCAAAACTTAAATATGATTGGAGATGAAAAAGACATATATTTTTAAAAGACATTATGATTCTACTTCTAGTCTTATGTCCTCCATCTTTGCTCTATACTGGGGGTCAGAAAATGTTTTCTGTAAAAAGCCAGACAGTAAATATTTTCAGCTTTGCAGATCATATGATCTCTATGACAGCCATTCAACTTTGTTGTTGAGAATTAGTCAACATCAGGAATGACTGTGTTTCATTAAAACTTTATTTACAAAAACAGGCCACCAGTTGGATTCGACTAGACCAGGCCTTGGTTTGCTGCTGTACACAATTCCAAGAATGACAGTTGTAAAATGAAGATTTGCTTAGGTTATTTTCCAGCCAAAACCCTTTAGTAGCTCCCTATGGGCACAGTGACCAAATACAGAATTGCCTAAACTGTGACACTCTTGAGAATGAGAAAGGGGTGCTAGTGATAATTGTACTAAGATGGTGAGTATCAATTACAACAGTTCCTGGCAAACTGGGACATATGATCACACAACCTGTGGCCTGTGGGATAAAATCCAAATACCCTAGGCTAGAATTCAAGGCCATTTGGACATTGCTCTGTCTTTCCAGGCTTGTATTCCCAAATGCATTCCTTCTTCCTGGCCACTTTTGTATCTTTTTTCATGCTATACTCTCTAATTTTCAAAACCCTTCTCCCTTTTCTCTGCCTAGTGATGTCCTAAGACTTTTCATTTGCCATCTTGCCTGTGAAGTGCATCCCAATGTCCCACACTCTGTCCTTATATAATTTACCATTTTCTGATATTTCAATACTTAACGCGGTGTAATGTAATTACTTACTACCCACACCGACCTCTACTTTTTTCTCCTCCTCGTCTTTCTCCTTTTCCTCTAAATAGGATGAAGTTGAGGCCAGAGTGGTGTTTACTGTCTCACATTTTTTTCTCTGAATTCTTATCCTAGAATCTAACAGGTCTGCAATACTTAATGAATATGCAGTTCTGAGAAAACGCTCTTGATTGCATATTATAGAACTCCTCCAAACTTGCTTCAATGAAATGGAGTTTGTTATACTAGAGGTATTTCCTTATCCATGAGCCGTGCCTCTGAGGCATAGCAGTAAGTCTGAAAGCCTTTACAACTAAGGGGCTACATTCCCAGTGTCAGTCTCATGGTGCGTGTCATGCTGGTCTCTTTTGGGGATCACTTTCATTTCCATATCTTCTCATTAGCTGTCTCTGTGTTGCCTTGCACATTGTTACTGATAATCAGACTTACTCTTTGTTAATTTTGTCACTTTCCAGTTCAACTACCTAGAAGAGCTTAATAAAAGTCTCTGAGCTGCAACTCCAAATTCTCAAAAGAGAAATGCAACTTCCTAGTCTCGAGTCAATGCATGCCATCGTCTAATCAACTGTGACCAGGGAGGGGCACTGTTTTATAAAATGAACACGATTTTAGTGGATCACTCCTATAGATGACTACTACCTACTGTAGGATTATATTGAGAAAAATATGGATATAAATTGGACTGACATCCTAAAAGATTTCTATATTCATGTACCTATAAATTTTTATGATCAGTTAGAAGAAAAATTAATATAAACACCTGGATGTAGAAGGATTCTCAACTCATGATGCACTGCCATTCGAATCCGAAACCAACTCATGAACTTAAATGAGAAGTCTTACGTTCTGAGTTAGAAGTGTACAAATGTATATCAACATACAACAACAACATATATATAAATTACATATATATTATAATTTTACATACATAATATAGTTACATACATAAGTAGTTAGAGCTCTGAAAATCATTCCTTTTCTATATTTCTTCTTTCTTTCTTTTTTTAAATGCTTTTAAAGAAAATGCCCCTTTCCTGGTAGGAAGTTATGCAAAATTATGTTATAGATGTGGAATCACTAATTCATGTTAGCTACTAGAGAATCACTATAGAAAGTGACTTTTTGTTATGGTATTCAAAATATTGGACTTGACAATCATATAAGGTTGTTTCCGAAATAATAAGACTGATAGTCATATGTTGGCCATAAACTTGCTCTATGAAATAAATGTTCTAAAATGATGCAGTGCAGAGTATGTTGGAAACAGTTATTATTATACAGATAATTCTATGCCTTTGGACATGTTGAGTTCTGAAAGGCACCTTGTAATTCTGTTTCTAGGTAAAATTTGATTTTGATACTATATATGTGGAAAATGTATATAATACTATGAAATATTTAGTTTTGTGGGGACAAATTTTAGCTATTGATTGAATGATTTCTGAATATGTTTTGATTAAAAAACTCTTTAAAATACATCCCAAAGTGTATGTATTTTGGCTTACTTTTATGTCATACATAAATTTATTACTAGACACCACGCTTAACACACAAATGCACTGCTGAGCAGTGAATAATACAATTGCTAAGTTTAAAATCACTGTTCAGTACTTACTTAGCTAAAATACGGACACTGACATTTTTCAAGACTGCTAGTCTTCTTAGAGGAAGTAAATCTAGGCTTGACAAGAAACAAGAAGTACAAGATCTAAATCACAAGATGCGGGTAGCTGACGGAGGCATTGTTAAACAACCACCAGGCTATGCCAAGTATGGTAGGCAGCAGTCCTATTGCTATTATCCAAAGCCATGATTAGCATTAGAGGTCAAGGATCCTGTGGCTTATATTTGGGACATGTATAAAAGATGATTTATCTATTTGCATCCTCTGATGTATGGGCTCTGTAATGACTTTAGGGCTACATTAAAATGGAATTGTAAGCAGTTCCATGATTAAATAGGCAGTATCATCAAAAAATGCTCCAGAATTCGTATTATCTGGTATCTAACTGAAGAGAAAGATACCCAAAATGCTGAAAGGTAGCTTCTTGAAGTGCATGCAGTCTCCCAAGGCTGAGTAATCCAAAAGGTTGAGTCTACTTGTCCAGAGTACATATCATTCAAAACCACATGCACTCAACAAGTATATTTTGGCATCTACCATGTACTAGGTACCATGTTAAGTGATTATTTAGCAAAGCCCTTATTGATTTCCCATCAACCTGAAATTCCCTGAGGGTATTACCATGCTCAGAGTCACCCTGTATTTTGGATGGCTGCAAAATGGGAAATGCACAGGGCTTTGGCTGGGAGGAAGTAGACAGACCTCACACATGCCCGTTACTGAAGAATTGATGGTGTCTGGATATAAACTGTGCTAGCCAAGAATGTGGGCAGCAGATGGAAGCTGTTGTGAATGGCACATTTCTCCTACAAACTTGAAGACTGCCTCAAGAGGCATAGTAATAAATCAACAATAAATAGGGTACTTACATTTATTTACCTGAATTACATCAATTATTTAGTCACTAAATACATACTGATTTACTTCACTTGGAGTCCAAACTGCTGCCAGAGACTTCAGTGGTGAAATTCATGTTCTCAATATCTCTTAGCCCTAGAATAACCCTGTTGAGGTGAAACCAAGAAGGATCTTGTGGGGCTCTTGGGTACAAATCCTTTCTGTGTCTCCTGTTTCTCATTTGTGGGAAATAGGCTTTATTCAGCCTCCTTAACCTTCCCTGAATTCCAAAGGGCAGATTCAGTTACTAATCAGGGAAGGCAGGGGATGCAGAGACAAGGGAGGAGTAGTCAAGAAACAACAGTGCAGCCTTGGGGCAGGGTCCTGGTTCCTCCTCAAGGGATATACATAGTAATATCTTTGAGCCCTTCTGCAGAACTAAGGCCCCCACCCAGGTGGAGGATGATAACTTCAGGCTGAGCACAAGATTCCTGGAGCACCGCCCTGTTACCTCATCACCAACCAATCAGAAAATATCCACACACCCTGCAGCCCTCACCCCAAATTTTGCCTATAAAAACTTCTCCCCCCACACCATTGGGGAGTTTGGGTTTCTTGAGCATAAGCCACCCGTCCTCCTTGCTTGGCCCTGCAATAAACCTTTCTCTGCTCCAAATTCCAACATTTTGGTTTATTTGGCTTCACTGTGTGTCAGGCACACAAACTTTGGTAACAGAGGTAGCTTTTGCTACACTTGCAAACCTCACACCTATAATTTTTAATACACTCATTAGCATGTCCAATGTCCTTTTTCATCCCAGAAGAGCAGAAAACAGGGACGTTTCTTTTAAAAATTAAGGAGCAAAGATATAGTCTTTCCTTGGACACAACTTGCTTATTAAATAATACAAAGAGTCCCAACATCTGTCTACTTTCCTCCACTCCCATCTGTGATGCCAACAACTAAATCCAATTGTTTACTGCCCATACTTAGCTTTACCACTCACATCTGACTGGACTGCAGATTGGAGGAGTGACTGCATTGAATATTTGACATGGTAAATACATAAGTAGCCAGAGTCCATTTGAATGCCCATGTCTCAATACTAAAGAAATGTTTAAATAGAGCTATGAAAGGTAACTACTGAAAAGGTTCACTTTTAGGAATGACATTAGCTTTTATTTTCCCTTTAGTGTCTATGCAGTGGGGGTAAAATGCTAGATACAATGCCAGTGTAGAAACTGAAAAGCAAATGTTTGAGAATATAAAAACAATTCACCAATAACCCCTATATCTTTATGTTAAGGTGATAGGTATGACCATGTCTTTTGAAAAGAGATAGCTTTTGTTTAAAAACTATGTGCTATGTGACAAGTGTTTGGGATTGTTACTTCAGATGCTTGCAAATCCATAAAGATGAATGTTAATTTACATAAAGGAGATGGAATGAATCAGATATGGAAACCAGTTTAATTTCATGTCTCGTAATTTATTATACATTAATTTTCAAACATATCAAAATAACACCTACAGAGTCCATATAGACTCTCAAGAGAGCATAATTTTGAAATATATTTCAGCTTCTAGATCTTCTGTACATCTGTTCTGTGGGTTCACAGAAGGCAGATTCTGGACTAACTATGAATCTTAAAATGTTAATTTGATTCGATAGTAATGAATATATTAGAAATATGGTTTATTCTTCAACACAGTATTTTCATTCATTTACCTATAACAACATATTTTCACATATTAAAGTTTTATGTCTAAATGACAGTATTCAACCTATTGCATGTGGTGTCCAAAGATTACTCATGAAAATATATATTTCAACACTTGCATCTAATGTAAGTTTAAAGCAGAATGTTGAACCAGTTTTAACCAACTTGGAAGCAGTTCTTTGCTGAAAAACAGTTCTCACTTATTTGGAAATGTTGTTCTCTCAAGGAAACTAAATAGCACATCCATGACATCAGCTTTCTCATAAAAAGAATTGGAAAGAGCTCTTTTATTTCATAGTGATTAAAAAAACATATGGAAATTTGTTTGGGAAAAAATATGGAAATTTCTCCTGATTAACCAAACCTCAAACTTTTAGGCCATGCTATGTTGAATGTTTATAATGAAATATCTTCTCCAGATATTTGAAGCCTCTTGTGTGTACATTTATGATGTTCGAGGTAAATGTTTATGAGGTAGCAATGGCCCTATAAGGCAAGTGCAATTTTCACACTAAAATGCTTATCTGCCTTTATATTTTTCTCCTTCAGGAATTTTGGACTAAATTAACATGTTAAGTATCTTTATTTAAAGCAATGAGCCATTATTAATAAAATGATGAAATATTCTCCTATATAAAGAGTTCTGACTTCCTGGAGGGCAATTTGGCAATACTGATCAAAAGTTGTAAAATTTAGTGTATCACATAACGCAGCTAGTATACTTGTAGGAACTTATGTTGATAAGCTAATTTAGAATGTACACAAAGATTTCATTAAAAGCATGTTCACTGCAGCATTAAACCTAAATGCTCAAGAAAAGAGTAAAATACATTGTGGAACACCTTTATACATACCACACAGACAAAAAATAAAGCTCAGTTTTGTGAAAGCACATTTCTTGTCAAGGAAAGATGCTCATGATATATTATTTAATGTGAATAAAAAGTTGCAAAACAGTATTATGGTATGCTTCCATTTTAGGGATAATAAATCTTTTTGCATGTGTTCATCTGTGTGCAAGTATTTTTCTGCTAGTATATATACAAATATATAAACAATTGTTTCCTTTGTTGAGTGAGTTTATGTGACTTTCTGTGTCTTTTGTTTGCTATGCTTTTGTTTGTGTATATATATATGTGTGTGTGTGTATATATATATATATATATATTTAATACCATTAACAGTTATTCCTTATGAAAATAAACTCAGAAAGAAAAAAATCTAGTGCATGTCATGATTTAAGAAAAATGAACACAAACAAAATACATTATTTTGAATCATATTTCTTGAAAAAGAAAACCTGTATACAATGCACACTGACTATTTGTAATTCAAGATAACATTAAATAAAAATCTATTTATTGTTTTTTTGGCATGTTCTGAATTCAGGCATTCTTATACTAATACTCCAGAAGCATCACTGGGTCAGAAAATCTGTCTGTGATTTGACATTCCCACTTTCTATTTAACTTTAAATAAGTTACTCAAGCTTTCTGGATGTCAACGTATTTGTTTGCAAAAAGGGCATAATAATAGTATCTATTTGTAGAGTTGTTGAATAGATTAAATGAGAAAATGAATATAGTGTTTACATAGTATCTGGCTTATAATCCGTGTAATATTAAAAAGTCTAATAGAGCTTAGTACATGCTGTGTCCCATATTTCCTCAATTTATGACCAGTAGGAAGTTCACATATTTAGACTCATTCTAAAGACCACACACCTAACAATCCTTGCATTGTCAAATAGTTAATTATAGCTCTCCTAAGGATTTAGATTGTATGAGAGCCCTAATCAAAGAGCTGAAACTAACACATTTTAAATCAACTATACTCCAATAAATTGTTTTTAAAAAGAGCTTAATATAACATATAGAAATTTGTGTCATAATAAAATAAGAAAATACACACAATGCTGCATACACTGTGAGGAATTAATTTCTCCTAGTAACTGGGATCAAAAATTTAGAATGCGGTTTCCACTGGTAAGGAGACCATCCACTTAATGGAGTAGGATAGCTTGGCATGAAGTGGAAATACAGAATGGAATGTCCAACATCGGTCAAGCTCTTAAGTATCAGGGATTGTACGCTAGACTCTTTTCTTATTACAACATACTTAATCTTCAAAATTACCCTGAAAGTTAGGTGTCTTAGTCTCGATTTTTAAAATAAGGACAACAAGACTCAGAGAAATTTAGAAACTTGTCCAAGATCAAAAGCTATCAGGAGGAGAGAAGCCAGGATTTGAACCTAAGTCAATTCAAATCTACACCAAGCTCTCTTCTTAATGTCTCAAGCTGCCACACAATAAGGAGCAAAGTGGGAACAAACTTAAGAGAAAATTTCAGTAGGATCCTGGAGGTTTTACTTTTATTATTTAAAGAGATAATTTTCTGAAGTTAATTAGATTAGTTGTTCTCAAGGGCACAATCAGGGGTAAATAGTGCTCATGGTTTTACACAGTCTTTCAGCTGAGTCCAGAAAGTTTACCAACTTATGACCAAGGAACAATGTTACAGTGTTAAAAGACTATAATCTGTATGATTTCAAATTTGAAGGTGTTGGACTTCCCTCGTAGCGCAATAGTTAGGAATCCACCTGCCAATGCAGGGGACGTGGCTTCAAGCCCTGGTCCGGGGGCAACTAAGCCTGTGCGCTACAACTACTGAACCTGCACTCTAGAACCCGCGAGCCACAACTACTGAGCCCATGTGTCTAGAGCCCATGCTCTGCAACAAAGAGAAGCCACCGCAATGAGAAGCCCGCACGCCACAATGAAGAGTAGCTCCCGCTCGCCACAACTAGAGAAAGCCTGCATGCAGCAACGAAGACCCAACGCAGCCAAAAATAAATAAATAAATAAATAAATAAACTAATTAAAAATTTTTTTGAAGGTGTTGGCTTGATTTTGAAAGGACCACCAAAAATAAGGTATTTTAGTTACATTTTTTTAACACAGACACATACAAAAGTATATGTATCTTCTGCCTACTGGCTTGCATATCTAAGCATAAGAATCCAAGCTGCCCATTTCTTGATAATATCGTCAAAACAGGCACAGTGAATTTTCAGGGAATATACATGTGGCTTTGAGTTAACCCTAAGGTTACAAATCTGCACATTATCTGACACATTAATAACCATGAAATCATTCGCAAATTATATTTGGTTCAATTCATTAATTGAATTCACAGATGCTTGCCAAATCAATTTTTTCCTTACCAATTTCTTTTGGGCTAAAATGGTTAGATACTTTCTATTCGAAATTCATAATTTCACCTCCAATTGTTTATAGTCTTTAGGTCCAAAGATAGAAAACATTTCAACAAATATTTCCAA
This sequence comes from Lipotes vexillifer, assembly GCF_000442215.2. NCBI lineage: Eukaryota > Metazoa > Chordata > Mammalia > Artiodactyla > Lipotidae > Lipotes > Lipotes vexillifer. The sequence goes on along the minus strand of NW_006779172.1, from coordinate 84,537 downwards.
AACTCTTTGGTAATGTTGGGTCCTACTCCGTTTCAGTAACTTGGTTTTAATCAAATTATAAATATTCCCCCAAATCAGTATCTTATTTTACCAATTAATTAATTTTAAAAAAACAGCTAGGAAAAGATTTTCCCTGGTTTCTGAGGGGTCTGATATTGTAGGTATTCTGGGAGTCTCATTAGAACTGCGGGCAGTCTACACTTTGGATAAATCTATTACAAGTCCAGCATGATCAATTCAGAGATAATAGTGACCATGTATTTGTATTTCATGAATGAAGAAAAGAAAAAAAAAATTATACAATATTAACAAACAATTTGATTATGGGATTTTGTTAGAGACTTTCTAATGCCTGGCTCTGATACAGGCACTTTCCGCATCCCAGAATTTTAGTATTTCCCAACAATAAAATTATGTGCAAATTCCTTAAACTCTTTACCCTACTGATATTCAAGCCCTCCACCCAACCCAAAAAGAATATATGTTAACTTCATTTAGAATTTCTGCCAAGGGCTATTTCTTGAAACACTATCCCTTCTTTGAACCCATGCATAGTTCAGCCACACTTCAAGACCCAGCACTCCTTTCATTTTTTTCCAGGTACCTCCATTGAGATAAGATGTGATCCTCTTTTGACCTTTGTAACTGTAGTATATAGTATACTCTGCCTTACATAATCATTATTTATGTTCTTATTTGAGCATCCATTAGAAAGTAAGCTCCATAAGAGGAGGTGTCCTCTCCATCTCATTCATCATTGTCTCTCTACGTAATGTTAGTCTCTTTTGTAATGCAGAATCTTAATAAATATGTTGACTAGATAATTGGTTTCTAATATTTTTGGTGCAGTATTTGCATCTTGCTTACCTTTGTATTCGCTGAAGCACTTAGCAGAGTTTTGGGTGGAAAAAATTTTTCAGTGAAAAAATGTGAAACTGAAAAGTTGAGAGTAAAAATTGCTAAAATTGTTTTAACAAAACAATAAAATTTAACTCTAGGAGTAACTGTACCTTAGAATCAATTGTGTTTGTCACCATTTCTAACAAAATTTGAGTTATGAAGACTGCTGTAATCTAGATATTTTTAATCTTATACAGTGGATCAAAAAAATCACCCTTCCTAAATTTTGTGAAGACTATGTAAAATATAACAAAAGAAAATTACATTTAGTTGATAATCAGCAGAGATGTCACAACAGTGCATGTTACACATCCTCATTCATATAGGAATGAACTTGAAAAAAGTGCCTGCAGCAGACCCAGTGCTTCTGAATTCCAGGGAAACCATCTCCTGTGCCTGACAAAGTCAACACTTGATTCTCTAATTTTTAAAGATATTTAGAAATAGAAATATACAATACACAGCTTTCTGTTATTTTTTTCTGAACACAAACCACTAAAAACTATGCTCTTCATCTCTTTTATTCTTTTTCTCTGTTCTGTAAAAGTGAAATTCATCCGGCCATTGGTTACTCTTTGTAGCTTTCTCTGCTATAATTACATGCAGGTGACTTTATAACTTACAAAATTATTTTTATATATTGTTTCCTGCTAATAATTAGGTCCAAATAGTCCCATAGGCTTTGAAATGGTCCTGACATCTGAACCCTGCTCTCCAATCCTAGAGGCTATGTGTGCAATTTCAGTCATATTTCCCCTTGGTGCTTTTGAACCAGCAAACTGCTCTCTTGGCTCATCTGACCTGACTAAAATGAGAAAAGGCATAAAATCTTCCAAGAAGGTGTGTACTAACAAGAGTTCGGACCCAATTCCAGCCACCAAGGGGGTTTAGATAAGGCTTAGATACACAGTTCATCCTTTGGATTCTTTCATCCAACTCCAACCTTGGAACCTTTTGTGATTCCTTCATCTCTATTCACTTCACAGGATTACGTCCATCACTAATCATAATGTAGGATTTTGCTTAGAAGTTTGATCAGCTTTAAAGTTTGCTGTAGCTCAGCACAGACCATACCCTTAGCTCTTTAGGGTGACAGGATAAAGGGATTCTTTGCCCTGCACACTCTAGGAATTAATTGAACCAACTATAAATAGTCATTCTAAGCAGAAAGGAAACACTCATGGCATTACCTTGAAATATATCATTTCAAGATTTTCTTGAGTTCTTTATGAGGGGAAAAAAATCACATCTTCTCACTGGTGAATCTTCATTTCAATTAGTATAAGTGCACCTCCAATCCATTGGATTCTACATCAATATTTTAAGATCTTTTACACATTTCAGGTAACTTGAGACTATAATAAAGGATAGAAAGTAGTCTGTACAAACAATTCAAAAATACCCATATTTTTAAAGTTATATTTTAAAATGTGCTAGAACTTAAAATCTGGGAACTATAAATAATGGCATTTCCCCCTTCTTTCATATATATAAAGAGAGCAAAATCATATGTATATTTGTGCATATATATCCATATAGAACATGTATAAATACATAGACATAGTAAAATGAGAAAGTATTACATATAGTGAAAGAAGAGAAATGTGCTATTTTAAAATATCAAAGGTATCATCAGTAGCACACTTAAGGAGGTTTTATATATGTGTACGCTCCTGCCCTTACAGTTTATAAGGCATCGTGCTAGGCACTGGCAAGGAGAAGTGTGTAAGCACATCATCACTGACTTCATTGAGACGACAGAGGTGAAACAGATGCATCTAATTCCAAAGAGAAAATTTTAACAGTGTAATAAAGGAAAAGCAAACATATAAAACATTAAGAAAGTTATGAAGGAAGAGAAACCATGATTAAGGACCTAAAAAGTAAAGAGGAAATTTTCAATATGAAAAATTTCTAACAGTCTGAACTATGTGTATTTATGATAAAAGGATAATTTGGAGAGACTATCTAGTATCCAGATTTTAAAATGAATTTAAAAATTTGTTCAATCAATGTTTCTCATCTACGTAGGTTTTTCAGAATACTTGAAATGTATTAGATGCTGAGGAATAATGCTCAGTGTTCTGACAAGAGTGGTCTGAGTTCAGAAGGAAAAAAAAAATAGAGCAAAGCTATGTGTCGTGTATATTTTTAGTTCTAAATTTGTTTAAAAACAGAAGGACCAAGCTTAGACTTTAGCAAGTACAGGGAATGGTTTCCCTGGAATTCAGAAACCCTACACAAAACCAAGAAGAGTGGTCAACCATCAAGTCTATGGCATACTTTGCACTTCTGCTTCCAAAACTGACTTGTATGCTAAGCAACAATATTTGCTTGTATCCAAAACTTTTATGCAGTTTTGCCTTTATTATTATAATTAAAGAATTTGATTAAATATTACATAAGCCTATGAAATATCTTGGCAAAGTGAAAGAGTTGTTGTTTCTATGAAATATAAATTGACTTCTTTGAAAATATTCAATAAAGGAGAATCAGTAAAAATTTTTTGCTGAATATTAGTTGTATTTGAGACAGAAGGAGGGGAAAAATCATATGAATATAAAAGAATAATTTCAGATTGTATATCAGATGGCTGTGAGTTCGTGCTCCACACAAAAAAAGAAAAAGTAAAAACCAAGTAGAAACTATGGACATATTTTGAGGTGTACAAATGATAGAAAACTTAGAATTCCTTGGTCTTAGATTGAAAAATTGGCAAGATAATGTGGGTTCAAAGTTAACATAAAATGTTTAAGTTATAAATTTTATCAGTTTTGATAATTCTATGCTTTATTTGATTTAAAAAATATTTGACCAACTACTGGTCCCAACTGCATCAATATTTTAAAAATCAATAACGAGGGCCCTCCAGACAAACAGTGGTCATGATACACACAGGTCTGCGATAGCTGCCTAAAAGCCATGTGGCAACAATAGAAGAAATGTCAGAACCAGCTCATCCTGCTTCCTTAAATATACGTATTAAGATGAAAAATCAAAATCTTTTAAAGAAGTTCCTAAAGATGGACAACAGAACACGTGCTGTATTCTCTACAGTTTACTGTATTTAATCACATATAGTCAAATATCTAGAATGCTCATTACAGAATATTGATGTAGTCATTTCAAAAGTCAAAGCAACTCTTTTTCTTTCAGCTTGTAAAGAATCCATTCCAAGTGTTGTCATTTATAGACGCCTGGACTGGGATGCTGGACCATATTTCAAAGACTGCTAGATATACCCCCAAATTAGTTCTCTTTTTCTTTGGCTGAACATTTACATTTGTCAGCTTGTCTTGCACTAGGAATGGCCATATGACTAAGTTTTCTCCAACAGGATGTAAGTTGAAATGATGCCTAGGTCATGAAAACTTTCATGCCATGATCCTCTGTGCCCTTCTTTATGACACCAGCTAAAAGCAGATGAAACCGTATCCCTAGGAGTACTCAGCGCGAATACCTATAAGGGACTGTTTATTGAGAGGGAAATAAACTTTTGTCTTGTTGAGCCATGAAATTTGGGGTCTGTTTTTTAAAACAGCTATAGTATGATTCTAATTCAGATCCTTTTTGATTATCCACAGACAAAATTGGGCTCTCTCCCCAACATCGATTTGTGTTCTTTATAAAACTGTGTCTTAATGAAGAGTATCTCCGAGGAGGAAAGCTATATGTAACAGAGGCACAGAAGATGGCCTGGTGATTGCACACATAGCAGTTTTGTAGAAAGGCTCAAATGATTATTTGGGCAAGTCTTATTCTTAGGAGTAAAGACATGAATATAGGAAAAAGCTGGAAACAAAATTTAGGATCAGTATTAGTAGATTCAAGAATAAATATATCTGCTTTTCACATCACTTGGTGCTGTGTAATTATTTGGTTTAAGTACGGTTTTCAGTTTTTTCCATTTCAAGATACTTTCTTCCCTTTGTGGATGAAAATTAAAATATATGTGTGTTGGGGGGAAATAGCTTGAGACTGTGCGAATAGCCTGTATCTGGGCAAGTTTTGCTCCATGTCTTTAGTGTTTACGTGTTATGATTATGTTATCAGTGTTATGATTCTTGCCTGAATTATTACTACGGTGGATGTTAAATGTTGACTTTATAATTTTTGCACTTTGTGTCAGTTGTTATTCTTCTGTTAATAGCAGCTTTCCCTTCTTCATTCACCTAAAAATATTAGGATTCATATATATTCATGGCTTCTTTATTAAATTTATAATATATGTTTCCGTTATTCATTTTGATGCATAAATTGCCCTAAATTTGGCCAGTTGGAACACCCTCAGGTTGGTTTCTATGTTATTTTGAAATGTACTCTTTGGTTTTGAGCATCTTCTTACTCTGTGAATCAAGATGTTCCAGGCTCAACTTGTGCTTTCCCAAGTCACCTGTGGAACGAAACATTTCTCTGAAGACCAATGGCTCTTTCTAAGGGAAAGCAGTTTTTAGAAACAAAATCTTGATGCTTAGTGTGCTAATTACTACTGAGTATCATTGTTTTTAAGATGCATACTTAGACCAAGTTAAAGAAAAATAGATGGATAGGTGATAGATATTTTAAATCATGGGTTCATGTTAATTCTGGGGTTTCTTCTCCACCTTTACCCCATTTCATATTTCTATTTCTCTTTCCCCAAAATGATAACACAAATATTTACCCATCCTACAATACGTAAAAAATAATTTGTAATAGCTACTCCAGTACCAACATCAAGCGTACTAACTAAAATGCAGTTGTTTTTAACCTTAGGTTATAAGCCCATTGAAAGTGTAAAGCAGAATACTCCGTTCAAAATGCGTTTAGATTTAGTCTTTTGCTATACATTTGATTAAAAGTTAGACTCCGATTTTTATTTGTTTCAGTTTTAGTATTTTTCACTCCATAATTATTTACTTATTTTTGAATGAGTATAAAGTTATTCTAGAGTAAAAGGCAAAAGTATATAAAAAGATAGACCAGTCTCATCTTCTCTAACTCTTATACCTCATAACAACCTACCCCTTGTAGATAACCAACTTCAGTAGTTCCTGACTTATTCTTTCTAAGTTTCTGTTTGTAAACATATGCAAATACAAATAAATATTCTTATTTGTTTACACAGAGATAATACATGAACATATATATAAAGATAGCATACTATACAGGTATGTGTGTATATATACATTTTACATAAATATATAATTACATATGTGCGCATGTGTGAAGTATGATACCTTTTATATATAATCTTTTGAACTTTGCTTTTCACTTAAAAAGATATACTGGAAATCATTATCAATTTAATGAAGATTTAAACATATTTTTGGGGGAAGGGGAGAACCAGCTGAATAGGAATCCACTGTCCGTGCATTTAAGTTGTTGCAATGTTCTGAAACTTATATAAAATCCTGCAATGAATAAACTCATGCATATGTTTTCTCACATTTTTGAGCTATATATTCAGGATAAATTCCTAGTAGGACAGTTGGGTCAAATGATAACTACATACATACTGCAGTAATATTTTGCCAAGCTCTTTCCCATATGGATGTTATCATTCTACATTCTCATTAGAATCATACGAGATGATTTATTTTCTCACAACCATATGAGCAGAGCATGTTGTTAAGCTCTCAAATTTTTGCCATTTGGAGAGGTGAGAGAGAGACGAGTATATTTTTAATTTGCATTTTTCTTATTAAGAATGAAATTGACTATATTTTCATCTAAGAGCCTTTTGTATGTCTTTTATTGCGTCAAATGGCTATTTATGTCTTTTGCCCACTTTATGAGCTTTTGGTCTTCCTCCTTATTTAAAAAATGTGATTTATATTAGGGATTTTGGCCCTCTATCTGTGATATAATTTGCCAATATTTTCTTTATTTTCATAATTGGCCTTTTAACTTTGATTTGTTAGTATTTGTCATGAAATATTTCTTTATATTATGCAGTCAAACTTATCAATTTCAAATATGTTGAATCTAGATTTTGAGTCAGTGTTAAAAAATATTCCTCCACAGTCAAATTACAAATGAATTCAATTTTTTTTGCTTCTAGTACTTTTGTGATGAATTAAAATAAACAAAAATCTAATGCATCACATCTGATGGATTTGGTGTAATTTCTTATGTGTAAGAAGTGGCACAGATCCAAACTGATCTTTTTATTTAAAATTTCTCTTTAATGGTTTGAGATGCCACTTTAACTATATAAACACACACACAAAAAAATAAAATAAAAACAAATCCTATATATTTGGGTCTATTTCTAAATTCTTCTATTGTGTCTTCCTGCTCTATTCATGTGCTGTCTTCACTCTTTCTCATTTTTTTTCTGAGTTATGTGTACATATTTATTATCCTGTATGAGCTTTAGCATCAATTCATCTGGCATCAGTAAAAAACTTGTTGATATTTTTATGGGTACCAGCTAATTTAACTAATTCACTTTACTATCAATTTTCTCACTTAGGGAGAGATTATATCTTTCTGATGTTAAGAAATCCTATCCAGGAATGATAGATGTCTGTCCATTTGTTCAAATCTACTTGTTTTGGAGTGGTTTGTTTTATAGCAATAGCTAACTAATACAGAAGGCTATTGACTTTGTATATTAATTTTACATCTTATTATCTTAGTGAGTTATTGCACTGTTTAAATTATTTTTAACAAAATTGATTCTCCAGGATTTTCTAAGTATATTATTATGTCATTTGCAAATAATCTTACTTCTCTTTCAGTTCCATGCTTTTATGTGTTACCTTAATTCCAATGGCTAATATCTCCTATATAGTGTCAAACAGTTGGAGAAGTGGTAGGCACCTCTGCCTAATTCCTGAGTTTAGTGGGGATGTGCCTCTATAACTTTTCCAGTAGAGAAGTCTATGGCTTTAGGACTGAGGTATTCCTATTTCACTGAATTAAGAAAGTATCCATATATTTTTTTTATTATTGAGTGTTTGTGGGAAATGGATGTTAAGTGTTTTGGAGAACTCAATATTTATAGAAATATTCAGGTGATTTTTTTCCTCAGATCTATTAATGTGATGAATCATATTAATATATTTTCTAATATTGAACATCTTGCATTCCTGAAATAAATCTTAGTGGGTCATTTGGTATAATTATCATAATATAGTATTGAATTCTGCTGCTACTATTTTATTTAGGATTTTTACATAAATATTTGTAAGTGAGGTTACTTGGCAGATTTTTTCCTATCTTTATAAGGCTTTACTATCAATGTTACAGTCGCTTCATACAAAGAGATTTAGAAAGTTGTGTCATTTTTTATATTCCGTAAAAATGTTTCTATATTCCGTAAAAATGTATGAAGCCTTGGTATGGTATGGTATTTGAAGGTTCTGTAGAATTTCAACCCTGTGAAACCATCTAGGCTTCTTGCTTTGTGTGTGGTAGTTTTTGATGACATTTAATTTTATTTTTTTTTATGAAAAGTGTTCTCCTTAAGCAGAACATTTTTTCAAAGACATTGAAAATATGTACAAATTTTGCAAACTGCCTAAATCTTTCTTTCTCATAACAGAAGTCTAATGACACCTGTATATACAGAAGCCACAAATAGTGATGTAAATGCACTAATGACAATGAAACACACCCTTGTCTAAGCCACACTCTGGAACGTGTTTAATTGTGAATATGAACTATGCCAGAAAGTACACTTAAAATGTAACGGAATCCACAGAACGAAGTATAATCCCAAAGGCTAACAGTAAAATATCAGGGTCATGCAGCCCACATGTTGGTGAAAACAAATTGGTACTCCAGCTTTTTCTCCTCTTTAAGAGGCATGAACATTCAAATGAACATGACATTCTAAACATGAACATGAACATTCTAAACATCCATGGAGGCCATACAAGAATGTTTTGATACACTTAAAGTAAAATTGTGCAATTACTTGATATGGCATTTTTCAAAAGCTTTTGTTAGACTTGGAGCACACCTCTTCCAGAGTTTTCCAACTTGAAAATTACTGCCTGATGGGTGCTCTAAGTATATTCTCTAAGTGAACACTAAATGTGAGAAGAGAAGAAGGG
>NW_006779172.1:68966-75582 GCF_000442215.2 Lipotes vexillifer | reverse complement strand
GGAAAGAGAGGTGTACTTACTGTCAGAATACAGAGACGGGCTGTGTGGAGGAGAGAATGGAGAGATCAGTGCAATTCTGATTTCCGCAAGGATCTGCAGGGATAACCCTACAATACTGCAAGATCCTATCAACCTGAATGATACGAGTAATTGACTTTCCTTTTTTGGAGGGGAGGAAGCGGGGTTGGATTCAGTTGCTTGTGTTATAGTGTTAAGTTTTAAAAATATAAAATTGACAGTATAATGATATAACACTCTCACTGGAATAGGGGTGATTACCTGGCAAATGGAATGATTTTACTGCCTTTTCAGGAGCTAATACATAGGCAATCTCTTTCTCTTTCTCTCTTTCTTAAAACTCATATAGCATATGATCATACATGCATATATTCTATTTATACTCTATATGTTCTCTATGTATGTGCCTGGGTTTATATAGATAAATATTTGTGTGTGTGTGTTCTGTAGGTATATATTATTCACACACAAAGAAAGAAAGGATAAAGGGTAAAAACCATTATTACTTGCTTTGAGGGTATTTATAATCTGTTAGGGGTAAGAGTCATTTTTAATATCTTATAATGATATGAGACAGAATAAAATATAGGTTAAATAGAGTTACAAACATTGTACTATGGAAATACTAGTGAAAGGAGTGATTACTTTTGATATATGGACTGAGCAGAGAAACAAAGAAAACACAAACAGTTCAATTAAAATAGTTACCCCTGAGCTGAACCTGGAACAACAGGATTTCAATATATAATGGTAACGATGGCGGTGGTGGCTTGCGTATGTATGTGTATGTGTTGTTGAGGGGTGTGGTTGTGTTCCAGGCTGACAAACATAGAGTTACACAAATACATCACTTACTTACATGCTGCCAGCTTAGCTATCCTTTCAGCCTCGAATAAAACCTTCTGTCAGACACTTCAAGGTCTTTGGCTGAAACTACAGCCACTGGTAGAGAGTGACGTGTTGTGGAACTTTTTCTTCCAGCCAAAGTGTCTAGTACCTGTGGTGCTGAGTTACTTTTCCTTCCACCTGGACATGTAGGAGCAGATCACTTTCAGAAGGAGTCTCTGCTAACCAGGCTTCAATGAGGAAAGTTATTAAGGGGATGGCCTCAGCATTTTTTCCTTTAAGAAACTCACCCAAAGCAAGGAACAAAATGTGGCAATCACTATTCAAGACAGTGTCAAAATCATTCAGACATCAAAACAGGCTATTGGAGTTCACGTGTTCTTTAATACGAACAGCTACTATCTTCCCTTTAGCTTAATTAAGGGGTTGCATATCCTTACAATTAAAGATAATTGCAGAGTGTAAAAACTGCATTGTGATTATAGAAACACCGAATGAAGCTTGGTGACTACAAGACAAAGACCTCATCAACTGAACACCTTGGAAGTGTGTAGCCTTTAAAATACAATTCCTCCTCTCTACAGCTTTTTCTTTTTATAGAGCCCCCCTCTTTCTTTATTCCCAACAGAAATACATTGTTCAAAGTCTTGACTGATTGGAAACTAAGCTGTGGTTTTTCCTTAAATTTTTTTTAAGTTCATAAGTATCAATGGTGCTTCTTTAAATCATTTAGAAGTTGAGTTTGTTCTAAAATCAGGGTTCACTGCATTATTGTTTTGTGGTTCCTTTGGAAACCCTGTCAAAAATATCTTGCTACATCTCATTTTGTTAAATAATGTCAGTATCTTTCACTTAAAATTATTTACGTAGACAGAAGAAGCCAGCTTTAGATGCTATGAAATGTGAAGCACAGGTATTTTTGCCTGATCAGACACATAGCTTCAATTTAGGGGCAGTGCAATAGAAAAAGCAAGGTGATTTTTTTTTTTTTTTTTTTTGCATACTGAATAGGCACTCTAGCTTGATAAACATCATGTTGGATTTTTCTCTCTGAGACTTTATACAAAGATTTGTAGAACTAACTTACTTGGATAAAAGAATGAGAAGGAGGGTAAAAGAGATTGTAAAGAAGCCAGTTTAATTTCTCTTTAAAATGATAGAGGCCAATTTCTATCATAAGTTTATATGAGCTTCTCTAAAGAAAAGGTACATGTACTGCAATGCCACAAGCCACGAGCGTGTTCTCTTTCTTGAATGAAATATCACTATTCAATAAAACAACAAATTGGCAAAGAGCTAAATCTTTAAACTGCTTCAGCTACATGTCATCATTTACTTATAAGACCTGATCAGCTTTATTTATCAAAGAAGCATCCAGCAGTGTCCCTCAAACTAAGCATATAAAGTCATCAAAGTGACAGGACTCAAAAAGTGGTGAACGAAAAACTGTAAATAAAAATCTCCAAGGAGAGTTCATTTGGGAAAAAAATATCAATTGGTAAGTAAACAAACATCTGGGCAATCTTCTAAAAAATTGTCAATTCCCAAAAATGAATAAGGTCATCTTTGCGTCCTATCCAATGCTTTGTTGGTCAGTGGTAACACTTCAAACTATCAAAGTGAGTTCGTGGAAATGCATATAAATTAGACATTGATTTGGGCTTAATATATTCATTTTCTAAATAATATGCAAATTTGTGTAAACCTAGATTTTTAAAATAAGATTTAAAGGCTGTAAACTCCACAATCTCACAATTTACATGTTAATGTGGTAATTCAATTCAACAAACATTTATTGAACTCCTAGCAAAGTACTGTGCTGGGTATTATGGGAGCATTACCATACCATTTAGGGAACATACAACTAGGAGGTGAGATAGGAAGAATAAAGTGTAATTTTGCCCCTGATATTATACCTATATTAGCAGTTAATGCAAAATGAGATAACGTATGGAACAACTAACACTTGTAAGGTATCTTTCTCTTTATATGACACCATCCTTTAATGTGGACTTTCCTGTAACATCGCCATTGAAACTTTGGTGGATAAGAGTTGGAAATAGGGCTTCCCTGGTGGCACAGTGGTTGAGAATCTGCCTGCCAATGCAGACGACACAGGTTCGAGCCCTGGTCTGGGAGGATCCCACATGCCATGGAGCAACTGGGCCCGTGAGCCACAATTACTGAGCCTGCGCGTCTGGAGCCTGTGCTCCGCAACAACAGAGGCCGCGATAGTGAGAGGCCTGCGCACCGCGATGAAGAGTGACCCCCACTTGCCACAACTAGAGAAAGCCCATGCACAGAAATGAAGACCCAACACAGCCATAAATAAATAAATAAATAAATACATTGTGTATTATTAAAAAAAAAAAAAAAAAGAGTTGGAAATAATATCTTGCTTTCTTTCTTACTTTAAATGACAAAATTTTCTCTACTCTGGATAAGCTATACATTTATCCATTTTTGAATCAATTCTTCTTTATGTAAAATTCTATGTGTTTCATATTTTAGGTTGTGGTTTTAACAATTGAGTTGAACCACACTGCCACCATCGTAGGTTGCATGCATGCTCCAGGGAAGGGCCTGTCCCAGTTGGCTCTGCCCTACCACCGCAGCACCCCCATCTGGCTGAAGCTGACGTCTGATGACGTAAAGGAGCAGATCTACAAACTGGCCAAGAAGGGCCTGACGCCCTCGCAAATCGGTGTGATCCTGAGAGAGTCACATGGTGTTGCACAAGTACGTTCTGTGACAGGCAATAAAATCTTGAGAATTCTTAAAGTCCAAATGACTTGCTCCTGATCTTCCTGAGGAGCTCTATCATTTAATGAAGAAACCTGTTGCTGTTCGAAAGCATCTTGAGAGAAACAGAAAGGATAAAGATGCTAAATTCCGTCTGATTCTGCTTTAGAGCCTTATTCACCGGTTGGCTCGATATTACACCACCAAACGAGTCCTCCCCCCATCCCCCACTGGACATACACGTCATCCATAGCCTCTGCCCTGGTTGCATAAATTTGTCTGTTTACTCAAGCAATAAAATCATTGTTTAACTAGAAAAAAAAAATGAGTTGATGAATTGTTCACTGCTTTCATTGAATTTGTCTTAGTAAACACTAACTTCAATTGACAATATTTGGAGTCAACATACAATTCACTTTCATAGAATGATCATATAAAATACATTGAAAAGAATGAAAAATGGTGAAAAGGATAAGGCTATTAAAAAGAAAAAAGCAGACAAAAACACAGCAACCCCTCACTGAACACAATGGGAATTTTCTGATGACTTAATCCATCCACTTAAGGCGGTGTATCCACAGAAATTTCAAACATAGCACAACGCTTTTTCCTATTAATGAAGTGTATAGACCAGCCGCATGTATCCTATTTCAATGAGTTACTATTTTTACTTTGTCAGTTGTATTATACAAGTGTAGCAGAGTGATAGGAAACCTGGGAATTCACACCTTTTGACCTTCTGTCTTTGTGAAGCATTTATTTACAGTCCTTTAATATATGGTAGTTTCTTTAATTCTCAGATCTATCTTGCATAGCAAATATAATTATTATACTATTTGTTCCAAGGAGACAACGGAAACTCAAAAAGATTAATGATTTGGGCTAATTCACAAAGGTACTGAAGGGCAGTACTTGAATGACAAGCCACATTTTTAGGATCTCAGAAAACAACCTCTTTCCACTCTACCTGTCTGCCTTGACTAAGATCAGGAGATATAATAGACAACTGTGAATCTCTCATTTTAAGTAACCAAGGGGAATTTTCTTCATTTTCTTATTTCCTTCCTTTTATAATTGTACTTTAAAATTCAGGAATAAGGTTATCTTTTAGTCATACAATATTAAGAATCAAAATAAGACCTTTAAAAAAATTACTGTTATGCATTCTGATAGGAATATAGATGTGATTCTATGGAGGCTAAGATTCTCACACATAAGTTTAGGACATATCCATCACTGATCAATAAGAATTTACTGTGTTATTTTCATATGATCTAGACTGCTCTGGGTGCCACAGGAGATAGAAAAATAACATATTCAATTCAGAAAATAAGAAAAATAACACATTCAATTCAGAAAATATATATTGAGCACCTATTTTATTCTATGCATTACAAGAGAAAGAGCAGAGGTTTAGGAAGCAAGAAGAATTTCACCAGCAGAATATATAGATGAAAAAGACCTAAAACTATTATTTGAAATTTTAAAATCTGATTATGGAAACACAACTGACACATATGAAGCAATTCAAGGAATTGAATTTGATGTGAGGTCTAAAAATCATGACAATCCTAGGGTTTAATAAGCTATGTTCATTAAAATTCAGAAGGAATATTAGTAACACAACTATTTAAGACATTTAATCAACCTTAATTTGAAGGTAGAAAACTGGCTGATATTCATATTCATGAACTTATAAGTGTGGTTTTTAAGAGCATCATAAAATCTGTATGTCAAGTCTGTTAGATGAATTTAGGTAATTGCAGTAGACAAAATCCAATTAAGTCACTTCTTAGAGGAAAAGTAAATACAATATATTACCTCCAGTATTTTCCAACTATACCATATGGTTTATTTCATAGAGTTTAAGAGAGTAAAACGTATGCCTATCTAATCACAGGCCCACCAACCCATCACGGCACATACTTTGCGATGTTTCCCAGGAAGTGGTGATGAATTTACTCCAATGACATTTGTTCAGCCTGCTCACACAAACTACAATATTTGCATCTAGCTTGGCTGGGGTATTAAGGTGGGAAAAGGAGCAGCAGGAAGGCAAAACGATGGTCATGAAACAAAATAAAAATCACTGTCAAAAGAAGAACAAAGCTTATGGACTCATTAAGCTGGCATTCTTTTTCTCTCTGCTAAGTAACCACATTAACATTCAAGTAGCACATATTGTTCATTTTAATCTGTATTTAAATAAAGATGATTTTTCTTTGCAGAGTAATAATTAGCATCAACTTCTTTTGAGATATCACAGCTTCTCTCCATTAAGTATTAAACAGTAAAAAGAAACTTAAAATTAATGAACTATCTTGAGTATATTCAAAGGTGTAAACTGCGTGGGTGGCAAATCTGAGAATGTTGGTATAGCAAGAGTGGTATCATATACTCTATCCCCCACTCAAGTACATAACAAACTATGATTCATGACATCGAAATCCACTTCTTTCAAATTTGCATATGCTTTAGTTCCTTTTAACCTCTACCCATTCACTCTGCTGATGCTTCTCATCATTAAATATACATTTACATCAACTTTTACTGTGGCCACATAAAAATACTCTTCCCTAGTGCTAGAAAAAGTAAAGAGAATTAATGAGTGTCACCGTTCAGACATAAAACCAATTAACCTTGATATATGTATGTCTTATTCAATAGGAGGTAAAATTTTCATATTTAAATTCTAAAGTTTGGGGGTGACAGGTCTAATCCTGTCAACAGTTTTTTTTTGTTGTTTGTTTTTTGTTTTTTTCTTCTCTCCATAATGTGGCTAGGAAAAAAAACCAGAAACATGTATCTGTAACAGAAAGATTATTGCTGAGGGACTTCCTGGGCAGCTCTCAAAAGGAGAAGTTTAAGAGAAAATTCTGCATGACCCCTCAACTTGCATGTGTTCAGCTTTTAAAAAGTGGCTGGGGGCTTCCCTGGTGGCGCAGTGGTTGACAGTCCGCCTGCCGATGCAGGGGGCACGGGTTCGTGCCCCGGTCCGGGAAGATCCCAC
>NW_006779172.1:34468-68785 GCF_000442215.2 Lipotes vexillifer | reverse complement strand
GTGAGCCATGGCCGCTGAGCCTGCGCGTCCAGAGCCTGTGCTCTGCAATGGGAGAGGCCACAACAGTGAGAGGCCCGCGTACCGGAAAAAAAAAAAAAAAAAAGTGGCTGGATCTGTAGTTTGTGCCTATACCTAGAACGGACAGCTGATGCAAGGCATTATTTTTCCCCTAAGATAAATGATATAAATGGCCTCTAATGTATGATTTCCACTTATAAAAGAACCTTGGAGTAATTGTGAGGGACTGGCCATTTGATAGTATTATAACAATACGCTTCATGGAATAATAAATTTATTGTGACTTTAGCATCATTCAGATCCAAATATCAACCCAGCTCTGCCATTTAATAGCTATGTGATTTTAACGCTTTTGAGGCTCAATGTTCTCATCTTAGAAAAGGGAATAACAAAAGCTACCTATTTGATTTTTGTGATAATTAAGCAAGATAAGTGAGAACCATCACATTCTCCCATTCAAGGGGCCACCATTTATATAATATATAAATAAGTAGCGCCTCTTGGCATTGTGAAATATGGTAGGCTTGAGCAACATGTGAAAAGCCCTTGCCTCACAGCTACAAGTAGATGCTCAATATTTGTATTATTCAATACCACTGCAGTAACAAAAACAGTGTGAACTTGACATTCTTTGCATATCAAAACACTTGTTTACTGAGCACAGCCACTATATCTTATGCCTGTTTTGGATTTCACATGCCTAGGACAATGTCTGGCTCACAGAACTAGCTCAATATCAATATGCTGAATAGATTAAGATAACATTAATCTTGTATGATTGGTAGATCAGGAGGCCTTTGAAAAGCTTTATCCTTCAGTAAGAATTCCCAAAGAGTTTATGAATAAGAACAGGTATGACCTGGGGCACAGCTCTTTTGTTCCCTAAAGTGAAATAAGCTTTTGTGAATTTTTATTATGAGGATATATGTGTTAATGGTATACAAGTAGCCTTCTCAAACTTAAAGTAATGCTAGTGTATGTGTGGGTGTGTGTTCTGAATTTAAAAAGAGCGTGGATGTGGGCCAAATAAATACATGATGCTGGCATTAAAGCACAGACAGATTTAAAGAACTGTAGGAAAACATTCAAAAGGGGAAATGAAATTTAATTTATGAAGTTAATAATTTACTTTTTTTTCTGTTTGGGGGGATCTATACCAATGATATTTTCTGGAACTGTCTACAAGGTGCACTGTGCTCCCTTTAAGCAGCCCTCTCTGAAGATGGTGTTCTTCACTAGAGGTCGAGTTTTTGCATGAAGAATGACTCTTAAACTCACATCTTTGTTTCCATCAACTTTTTAAATATGAAGAAGAGATTGGCTTTTACAGCTTTGTCACTCGCACTGTCAGAAGCCTTTAAGCATGATGTGGAAACTGAGCTTCAGAGAAATAAAATGGCTTCTTCCAGTGTTACAGAGTAGCAGGGGTAGCTGGTACTACTTCACAGGTCTCTTCCTCATCCAGACTTGCCCCCTGACTTAACGCTACTCTCAGTGACGAGTTAAACCCAAGATAAGGAACTACTTGTCTTCAGTAGGTATACTCATCCTGGATACCTAAATTTCTTTTATTCGACGAATGTACATTTAATACATCAACAATATCAAAATGGTATCAAAGTAAACTGGGAAATTGTCTTTCACAGATTTCTGTCTCTGAGTCTACCACAATCCATGTCCAAAACAAAAATTGTAACTAGCACCACCTGCTTTAGAGTATATTTCCGAGTCACAGTATTCTAACTCCTTTATGAAAGTTTAGCATTTGTCAAGTTACCAGTGAATTCACTAGCCCGACAGAGAGAGAATAGCATGCCCTATATTTTCACTCTGTCCAAGTTGTACTAGTCAGTTTCACTCACAGAAACTCAGAGTCAGAAGGGACCTAAAAACTAAAGGTCATGGATTCCAGCCCTAACAGGTTGTGGGATCCTAAAGATTCGAGTCCCAATTTAAGCTTTACCAACCTTGAGCATTTAAACTTGTGCTCAAGGTAAATCTTTGTTAAGTCTCAGTTTCTTCCTCTATGAAATTAAGACAGTAGTAGTTCTCAACTCATAGTGATGTTGAAAGGATTAATAACTCATAAGGTTACGTAAAGAAGCTGGCCCTTTCTTACGCTTCAGATTCAGTTTAAATGTCAGCTCCTCTGAAAGTTCTTCCCTAATTACCTTATTTAAATTGGTCTTTCTGCTATTCTTTTTAACCCATCATCCTGCTTATCTTCTTTATAACATAATCTGTGATAAATGATCTGTTCATCTGCTCATTAGTTTAGCCTCTGTCTCCCCCACAAATCCGTAAGCTTTATGAAGCCTGGGTCTCTCTGTATTCTCAAAACCAAGCGGGATAATGCTTCACATAAAACAAATATTAGGGACTTCTCTGGTGGCGCAGTGGTTAGGATTCCACACTCCCAATTCAGGGGGCCCGGGTTAGATCCCTGGTCGGGGAACTAGATCCCACACGCATGCCGCAACTAAGAGTTCGTGCACCGCAACTAGGAGTCTGTGTGCCACAACTGAGAGTTTGCATGCTGCAACTAAGGAGCCCGCCTGCCACAACTAAGACCCGGTGCGACCAAACAAATAAATGAATAAATAAATAAATCTTTTAAAAAATATATGAACAAATGAATAGTGTGCAGTAATCAACTGATATACGTTTATAATCATCAGCATATAGAAATCTGTACATTTCATGTAAATGTTATGCTTTTCGATTATGGCAGTTTGTCTACTTCAAACAACTTGAGATTTACTTTTTACATGTTTGAAAGACATAAAAAGCTAGACAAAAATATTGTCAGACTAAGAATTGGCCATCCCACTACTGGGCATATACCCTGAGAAAACCATAATTCAAAAAGAGTCATGTACCAAAATGTTCATTGCAGCTCTATTTACAATAACCAGGACATGGATGCAACCTAAGTGTCCATCAACAGATGAATGGATAAAGAAGATGCGACACATATATACAATGGAATATTACTCAGCCATAAAAAGAAACAAAATTGAGTTATTTGTAGTGAGGTGGATGGACCTAGAGTCTGTCACACAGAGTGAAGTAAGCTAGAAAGAGAAAAACAAATACCATATGCTAACACATATATATGGAATCTAAAAAAAATAAAAAATGGTCATGAAGAACCTAGGGGCAGCACAGGAGTAAAGATGCAGATGTAGAGAGTGGACTTGAGGACACTGGGAGGGGGAAGGGTAAGCTGGGACAAAGTGAGAGAGTGGCACGGACATATATACACTACCAAACGTAAAATAGATAGCTAGTGGGAAGCAGCCGCATAGCACAGGGAGATCAGCTTGGTGACCACCTAGAGGGGTGGGATAGGGAGGGTGGGAGGGAGGGAGACGCAAGAGGGAAGAGGTATGGGGACATATGTATATGTATAACTGATTCACTCTGTTATAAAGCAGAAACTGACACACCATTGTAAAGCAATTATACTCCAATAAAGATGTTAAAGAAAAAAAAGAAAGAAAATTTGATTGGGAAAAAAGGACCACACTACTAAAATCTGTATATAACCCTTTTCTTTAGTGCTTAAAATCTATCCAAAATACTCCTACTAAGGGCTCATCCACCGCTGCTGGTTGACCTCTAAGTGACAGTAAGGTTATGATCTTATGATGCAGTCCTATCCATTTTTAGACTGCTCAGATTATTAGAAAATCTTGCTTTATGTCGAACAGAAATCAGTATCCTGGAAGCAAGCATTCATTGGGACCACTTCAATCCCCCAAAATGCACAGCACATTTCTAATTTCATATTAACCCCTTATAAAAATAAAGACACCTTTCAAATACTCGTTGATTTTTCTCTTCTCCAGGTTAATTAAATCCACTTCAGTCAAGTTTAATCACACATCCGTATTTGTATTCATCTTTGTAGGACACGTTTAGCAGATATGGTCACACATTCAGAATCATAACTTGGTGAAGATATTAAAGGAAAACATTTTATCTGTATAATTATTTATGGGCCCACAAAGCACTTTCACATTCCTAAACTAATGAGATAGCATCTTGGTTTCATGTTCCTTTATGCACTGGTTTATGGAACCTCATCTAGAAACAGTTCTGCGCTAAGTATAATAAATTTCCTATATTTTTGTAGTGAGAAAGGTATACAATTATTTCCCCCATGCTAATAGGGTAAACTGCATTTAGGTTTTTCCAAATCTGGGAGTGGCTAGTTTCCTGTTTACTTCTAACATTCACTCATTTATCTCAGAGAAGCCCACACATGGATAAGAACTTAGACCTTTGTGGTAGGCAGAATAATGTACCCCCTCCCTATAATGTCCGCGTCCTAATTTGTTACATTACATAGCAAAAGGTTTTTTTTGCACTTATGATTTAAGTTAAAAACTTTGAGACGAGGGGATTATTTTGTATTATCAGGTAGGCCCAATCTAAGCAAAGGAGTCCTTAAAAGCAGAAGAGAAGGGCAGAAGAATGGATTGGAGAGATTCACAAATGAGAAGGAACTGACCTGCCGTCACTGGCTTTGAAGATAGAGAAGGCCACGAGCCAAGGTACGTGAATGGCCTCAAGAAGTTGAGAATGACCCTCAGCTGACAGCCAGCACATAAACAGGGATCTCAGCCCTACAACTGCAAGAAACTACATTTTAATTAGCAAAGAAATGGATTCTTCCCTAGAGGCTTCAGAAAGAAATGCAGTCCTCCTGACACCTAAATTTTATCCCAGTGAGACCTGTGGTCAGACGTCTGTCTTACAGAATTTGTAAGATATTAAGTTGGCTGTTTTAAGCCACGAAGTTTGTATTAACTTGCTACATCAGCAATGGAAAACTAATACAATCTGGCTCTTTGTAAATTAGTATCAATGCTCTGAGGGGGATATAATTCAATAAGTTTTAGGTTCAGCAAGAGCTGCATTTTTGGAATCCTGCAAGCAGTGCTACTCCATACAAACATACTAAAGCCCACTCTTTCATGCTTCTGTAGACAAATGGCACAACTTCTCGTTGGGTACAACAAATGCAAAGTTTGGGAATACTCTTAATGATCAGTGACTTTGCCGCTGAGTTTGTGTATTGCAAAGCAATTTTATTTTTAGTTTAGGGGAAAAAATGTAGATATATGTAATTCAACACTTAAGAACAGTAAATTAACCTCTTCTGTTTCTCTGTCTCTCTCATTTCTATCTTCTCCTCTTTCCCCTTCCTTTCCTCCTCACACTCAACACCACACTATACATGTATTCATATTTTTAGAGTAGGGATTATAAGTACCATTCTAATGAAAATGTAAGGCATTGTTTAATGAGAATATATTTGTCCCCCAGAAAATGACTGGCTTTTCTCCTTAGCTGTCCTAACATTGAATAAGCTATTCCTTGAGCCACACCTATTATCTTTGGAGTTGTCTGATCATTGTTTACAACTCCTTTGAAGATACTCGCAATAGAGGAAGAATAAAGTTGGTATTGGTTACAAGAGCCCTAAACTTGGTGTTGCCTTAGGATAGTTCCTGGCAGTTCATTCATTCTCTTGTCAAGATTATCTGAAATATGTTTCTAGTACAGAAAGCAATTCATCAGCAAAAGTATACCCCAATGCCAGAATCCCCCTTCCAGCTTGTTTTCTCTCTGTGCTTTTTAAAAATGCCTCCAGTTTGTTAATAATTTTATACTCTTCTTTGAAAAGTTGGCCTTCACTCATAACTTTCATGGCATAGAGAGAGAAAATATCCAAGAGAAAAAGCCATATACATTTTGCAAATCAATGCAAAGACAGTGAGAGCTTATATTTGATGGAATGGTTGAAGTGAACTCTACAAATCTTAAATGTCATGCATCTTCTATCAGTATTAAGAAAACACTGTAACATCCAATTAATTAAACAAATGTTTATTGAGTACTGACTTATTTCTATGCACTGAGGCAAGGATATGGCAATCAACAAGAAAAAAATGGTGTTGCCCTTTTGGAGATTACAATCTGGCATTCTTCTCAAAAAATATTGTTGGGCATAAGCATGAAGCAGTCATTAATATTGTTCACTCAATATTTCTAGTTTTTCTTCCAGGCATATGGTAGGATTGCACATTCCCACCCCTTTGAAGTTTACTGTGGTCATGTATATTGCTTTGTCCATTAACACATGAGGAGAAGTCACATATGTCATTTTTGGGGGGAGGATTTAATAGTCAGCGTGCAATATTCATGTTCCTATTTGTCTCCCTCAGCAAACATGGAAGCATAAAGATGAAACCTTCCACAGCTGGCAATCCTAAATAAGAATGGCATAGAACAGAGCTGATTTCCAATGTATAATAACATTGGAAATGTATTATATATATATATATATAATATATGCCTTTGTTATTTGAAGCCACTGATACGTTGGAGTTGCGTTTACTAAACTAGTCTATTTAAACTCATGAAAAAATTGATACCTAAAAGAAGACCACTATCATCTCAAGACCTAAATGCTTAATGGATAAAAATAGTGAGAAAATTGTTAAAGGAGACAAAAAAAGATGGTAACTTCTCTTATGTAACAGCAAGGCATTTGGTGAAGATGTCACCTCTTGTGAGTTGGCAATTAATCCATAGAACTAATGAACTTGTATCTTTAGGGAAAAATTAGAACATATAATGTTAATTCATTGTGTTGTCTATGTTCAGCAAATCACTAAGAAAAAAAAAAAAGATGAGCTCAGAACATAATCTGCCTGCTTATAAGTAATTAAAGAGAATAAAGACAGTCCACAAATTCAAGGACTTGCAGCATAAAATATAAAGCAAGAAAAACAAGAAGACCTTCAGGTCATAGTTCATTAGAACTCAGGCTGTAGTAAGGATTCAATCAAAAGTATGACCAGCAGACTCATTGTTAAAAGCCCTGAAGGGATTAAGGTATCTTAGAGTAAGGATTCAGCTGCCTAGTAATTCATTTCAATTAGACACATTGGCTATGAAATTAGAGACAAGGGGTGTTGTTTCCCCACTGAAACCTAATAAGTTCTAGGTGCCCATAATTCAGCCTAGAGAGAGAAAGAAGTAATTGGAGAAGAAAACCAAAGAAATGTAGCAAAAGCTAAGAGATACACCCTAAAAAGTACCACTAGAGTAGCTATCAGCACACAGAGTCTATCAGATCAGTAAGGAGCCAACTAACTTTTTGAGACAAAGACTTACACATGAAATTTTAAAAAGACCCTTGGGCAGAAAGTGGGTTGAAAAAGCTGCTCATCTCTCCTAGGAGAGCATATTTTCCAAGGAACATTTCAGATGCAACCAAGAATCATGGTGAAAAAAGAATAATATCCCTAAAGGACAAACCAAAAGAATATAAATTAGAATTCATGAACAGAGGAACCCCTCCAATAGAGCGGAATTATACCTAATCAAAGAACACATCCAATCCTCCAGAAGTGTTTATTCCCATCAGTGTTTGATTACTACCTATAAGCTATGAAAGGGGCACATAATTTGCCCTTTGATTCATAGATCTCCAGGGCTATAGCCACACTGATGACGACTACAGGGCTTCTTTTAGGGTCTGAGACTGAGCTGGACACAGCAACTGGATGCCTGTTATGGGGGAATGAATGTGTTCTACACAGAAATACAAGTCTGTATTAGTCAGGGTTCTCCAGAGAAGCAGAACCAATAGGATATGTGTTTGTTCATTATCCTCTTGGACCGTATGAATTTCATCCGTCTCCAATCCTGGTACTCTGCCTGAGGATTGCACTGCCTATTAGAAGTTGGACTAATGCCTTTGCATATCATTGGATATCATCCCTTTTACCCATTCAAACATAATCTCTTTTAAACGAAGAACTTGTTCTGTCAGGAATATTTGCAATTCCAGTCCAAAGACAGACTACAGGCAGAATTCCTTCTTGCTCAGAAGAGGTTGGCCTTTGTTCCATTAAGGCTTTCAACCGGTGGAATGAGGCCCACCCACATTATGCAAAATAATCTGTTTTATTCAAAGTCTACTCATTTAAATGTTACTCTCAACCAAAAATTACCTTCACAGAAACATCCAGAATAATGTTTGACCAAATATCTAGATATTGTGGCTCAGTCAAGTTGACACATAAAATTAACTATCACAGAGTTATTTGAGTATTTGGTGACAAGAGGGAGGAGCTGTCCACAATATTTAGCTCTTTTTTCCCCCCTACTGTGTACCATCTTCGTATCTCCTTCTCAGACTCGGCTTTTCCTGCCATCCTCTTTCACTCATAAGTACCCTTGTCACTACCTTGGGCCCACCCAATTTCATTTTCCCACGCTTAAGCGCCCATGAAGTTTCATGACACTCATGAAACTAGGAGTGAAATGAGACCAGATATATTACATGTCGCTGCTGACTGGAGCTTTAACAAGCCAGGACAAGATTTCTGTGCTTTGTTCCTTAGTCTTGGTAAATCATAAATGGTCCAGGGAGGATGTGCTACCTCACCTTAGATCCTGGAGAGAAGACAGGGAGGAGCAGAGCCCTTGGCTAACAAGCAATTATTACATGGTATACAAGAGAACGAACCCTTGTTGTTTGTAAACAATTGAGATGGTTGGGTTATTTGTTCCACAGCATTATCTAGCCTTTCTTGCACTAGAATGAATGTATAACAAGAGAGACATTATCTTAGGAAGAGATGTTAGATGAAATATTTAGAGTATAGAGTTTGGGTTTGGACAAACTGATGTTGAATTTTGAGACAATCCCTTTTGAGCTGTGTGGCTCAGGTCAACATTACTCAGTTTCTCCGATCACTGGTTTTTATTGTCTGTAAATCAGAGATAATTATGCATTTCTTGAACTTTTAATATATGGCAGGTATTATTCTAGGCACTGGGGAAATAAAGATGGATAAAATGGATTCTGAAACAAAAATTACATGTCTACTGTCAAAAAGAATGTAACATAAGTGAGTTCTTAGTCCACCACCCCAAACACTGTAGATAGTCAATACATTTTCCTGATTTCTTTTGTTTGCTTGTTTGTTTGTTTGTTTTTTGCGGTACGCCGGCCTCTCACTGTTGTGGCCTCTCCCATTGCGGAGCAGAGGATCCCGGACGTGCAGACTCAGCGGCCATGGCTCACGGGCCTAGCCGCTCCGCGGCATGTGGGATCTTCCCGGACCGCGGCACGAACCCGTGTCCCTTGCATCGGCAGGCGGACTCTCAACCACTGCGCCACCAGGGAAGCCCCCTGATCTCTTCTGAGTTCTTACTTTAATGTAGAAAGTTCTTAACCTTCACTGTTAACAGTGCTGATACCACCTGCTAACAGGTGGCTTTAAAAAGAAAGTGAAAGTCTAAGTTGTTTTTCCTTTAATCAACATAAATGCCAAGAACCAGTCAGACTGGAGTTTCACTAAAATGCGCGTTTGCTTTGGCATTCAGTAAAAATGCCAAATTCATCACAAGTCCCCAGGGGGAAGAGATTACTTTCCAGCAGGCAGTGATGCTTACTGGGGAGAATGCCTTCTTTCCTTTTTCCCTATGACCTCCATTTTCTACATTATGTTCTCTCCTCTTAGTTTGTCCTGAGTAAACATGACCCAGATGAGGACATTAATGCATAATTAACAAAAGGAAAAATAAAAATAAATACAATAAATGTATGAAAAATATTAATGCTTATTAAGGATGAAGAAAGAAAAATCAAAGTAATAATAGAAGAGCACTGTCATATGCTACAGACTAAATGTTTGTGTCCCCTCAAATTCATATGTTGAAACCTAATCCCCAGTATGATGGTATTTGGGGGTGGGCCCTGGGTAGGTGCTTAAGTCATGAGGGTGGAGCCCTCATAATGGGATCAGTGCCCTTATTAGAGATCCCAGAGATTCCTCTCACCTTCTGCCATGTGAAGACACAGAGAGAAGAAAGCTGTCTCTGGACCACAAAGTGGGGGCTCACCAGACACCCAATCTGCTGGTCCCTTGATCTTGGACTTCCAGCCTCCAGAACCATGAGAAATAAATATTTGTTGTTTAAGCCACCCAGTCTATGGTACTTTGTTATAGCAGCCCAAATGGACTAATAAATATTGGTAAAATAATAAATACTTTTAAAATACTGAATCACTTTCCTACATTGCTAGATTTTTTTTTTTTTCATTTAGATATAGCATGGACGTAAAACACTCAAATTATGTGTGATTGCTACTCCAATATTTTATTTGGGGGAATCGATTCTACTAAAATAGAATCAATCCATAAAGAAGTTATGAGCATGTCCATCCTGGCACTTTCCTAACAATATAACTTTGGATATAATATACTTTTAACACTAGAGTATTAGCTAAATAAATCAAGATAGAAGTCTGCAAAGAAATACCACACAAACTTTAAAAAAAATGTATACGCATACTTACTAAAAAGAAAAAATATTTATAATAAATAAAAAATTGAAATACATGCATAGAGACAATATTTGCATGCGTCCATGCATCTGTGATAATGAAGGTTATGTTTGGCAAGGGAGTAGCATGAATGTTCAAGTTCATAAGGGTTTTCTATGTACTCTCTGATATTTCTAAAATGAGTGTGCGTTACTATTTTATAAAGTAAAATTAATTAAAAAAAAGCAAATTTGGTAAAAGTAAAACCTAGCTTATAGCTGTATTACAGCAGGCACTGACCATTAGAGAATACCATCAAACATCTAGTCCTTACCAAAGGTAAGAAAATGTATATTTGCTGACTGGTGATCAATTTGTGTCACCAATAAAAAATCATAGATGATTTTTTAAGTTACTAAGAAAAATACTGAGTACACAATGAAATGCTAGGTTCTTCTAAGAGTAGCAAGAATGTAAAATATGTATATCAATTCTGTACATGATGAATTAGAAATGAAAGAATTCCAGCCCTTTTCTCTTTGGAATGACTCATTGGATGGATGATTTTCCTAACCTGTTATTAAAATCTCTTCAGGCAGTCAAAAATGGATTAATAGCAAAGGGCGTATTGATTAAAATGTAATTTCTATTATTACAAAGAAATGATGTCTTTGCCTGCAAGTGGGAAGTACTCAGAGGCATTCTTTTTTTTTTTTTTTTTTTTTTGACATATTATAGTTCACTTTAGTGTTCCACACAGAACTTGATTTCTGCTGAATTATTGGGAGGACAGGTATGTGTATTAGGCCACTATATAATTATTTTTAAACAGAAGATGTTGTCTTAGAGGGAGGAAAAACTTTTCATCTATTTTTAACACTTTTTATCTATTTTTAACACTTTTTCCTAAGGAATCAACGTAAACATTTTTCTTTTTGTAAATTGATCCCAAATATACTTGACTTCAAACATTGTTTAAAAGTTTAAAAGGGAAATGTAGAACAAATATTTTCTTAAAAACACTTTAACTCAAGCAATGAAATTAACCAGTTTCTTTTGGTTTCGCTGTCTAAATTTTTGGGGGGGGTTTTGGTAGCAGTTTTCATGGTTTAAAACAGAAAGGACTTCCAGACAGCATGTAAGTGAGGAGGTATAATCTTTCTTTCAGTATTCACTGTCACATTCACACACACACACACACACACACACACACACACACACACATGCACACAATCACCAATGTCTGATAATCTAATCTCAGAAATTAAAATATTAAGATATGGACTCCTTGCTATTTTACATATCACATAAAAGAAAAACATGCTGAAAATTAAACTATTTTGTACTATAATAAAATGTGCTTCAGTTTTAGAGTTTGAAAATTTTGCAAAAATGTACATCCTAGAATTAATGAAATTTGCTAATTCATTATATGGAAATATGTGAATATCAAAGAACGTTATTAAAAATAAAGCATTCTAACTTTTATAAACTGTATTAAATATCTGTTTCATTAAATAACAGCTAACATTTACTGAACATTTACTCTGTGGAAAGAAGTTTTGTAAAGATATCTAACATTAATTATTATAAAACTATGTAGGAATTTGGAAAAATTCTTGGCCTATGGATGCAAATAATTGTTTATGAACTAAGATTAAAACTATATAAGGAAATCGAGTTCAATGTACTAAAATTATAATAGTTCTAGGTTAGAGTTATAAACTTCTTTTTCTCAATTTTTCAAACTTTCTCTAATAGGTCTATAGTTTCTTTTATAATTTCAAAGCAGCAACTAAATTTCCAACACTCAAATGCTGTGGAAATGTTTTGGTGGGTGATTATAAACAGTATTAACTTTAATATCAAGAACTGCCTCTCTCCTTTAAAATAGACATTAAAAAAGTTCAGAGTCTAATTTGTTTAACTGAATAAAAAAGCATATTTCTCATTTAAGTTGTTCTCAGATGAAAGAGATCCAATTCTGTTGCTTTTCGACATCTCCTCTTTAAAAATACAAAAAAAAAGTAAGCAAATCATTAAGAAATATTTCTGAACTGTTGAATACCAACAATACTAATATAGTCAAACTTCTTTTTTGATAAATATGGCCTCCCACCAGATTCATCCCTTTGTCAAGGTCCAAAAGAGCTCAGCTACTGGCCCCATCAGTCAATTAACTTGTAACACCTCTAAAAGGAAAAATTAAACTGGTAAAAGTTTGATTTATATATCCTGGCAGAGTCAGCATAATTTCAGTGCTATCCATCAACAGAAAAAAAAAAAAAAAAAAGAAAGATAAAGTACCTGCAAAACGGTACCATCTCCTAATAATTCAATTCCTGAATGTGTTTTAGGGTTCAATCTAAATGTTCAGAAGGAAACAACAAACATTGCTAATGCAATATTTTCTCATATTTTCCCAAGCCCTCTTTCTGTATTGACACTTAGTTCATGCCTATTATCTAAATACTTATATTTAATTTGTTGCTCACCACTGTTAGTGATCACTTTGCAAAGTTGTAGTC
The DNA here is from genome assembly GCF_000442215.2 of Lipotes vexillifer. Classification (NCBI taxonomy): domain Eukaryota; kingdom Metazoa; phylum Chordata; class Mammalia; order Artiodactyla; family Lipotidae; genus Lipotes; species Lipotes vexillifer. The sequence goes on along the minus strand of NW_006779172.1, from coordinate 55,882 downwards.
AGTATGAGGCTAATTAAAGAATCTCAAGAAGAGACCTTATACCAGTGTTCTGATAAGAAAGAAGAAATACTCAGATTAAGATAATTTGAGAAGGGTATATTTTAAAAGAGGCTATTCGCAAAGAAGTAACCAGGATGTAGAGAAGCCAGGTGCAGGACTCTGAGCTAGTAAGAAAAAAGGAGTATGATCCCTAGGTCAGAAGGGTGTGGGAGAGGACGCAGTGCATGTAAGCGGTATCTACATATTTCTTGCCTAGAAGGTAGCCTTGAAAGGAATAGACCTTGGGCTGAGGGATCCAGCCAGCCTTTGATGAACTTGCAGAGAGGGCTCCTGGGGAATGAATATCCTGATCTCACTCTTCCTTTCCTTTTCTCTTGCTGGGGCCTCCCACTGGCTGTAGAGGGACTAGAGCCCATTGTTCTAGCCTGCACAGGTCAGCCTCCAAAACAGAGTGGCATAGAGGGAGCAAATAAAGCATATCCACCTGAAAAACTAAATGAAGCCCGAATGAAAGTAATAGAATTGGGGGTCCTTTGGTTCAGTGTCTCTGATGCATCCCTCTACAGACTGCGTTGCAGGAATTGGCCGAATGCATATGCCAAATAATTACAGAAGAGGCATAGATCACACAGTCATCCAAGTGACTGAATTAGAGACAGAGAGACCTCCTAAAAATAAGCCTTTGTGGTTCTCCCTGAATTGATACTGATTCTAGATTTTTAAAATGTTACTGCTTTGAATATTATTTAGATTTTGCAGATGCCTCTATGATAAACAACGATCATCTGAGTGAGCATAACACAAGTAACAGAATTCAAACTTAAAATCTGCATGACGGTCACACTCAAGAATTTTTGCAGGGAGAAAAACAAGTTGAATCCACCATATTTTCTTAAGTAAGTTATTTCTCTTTATACAAAGTTACAGTGAAAGGGGAAACAGATAAGTTAATTAAACAGTAAAGTACTTGGCCTGCAAGTCACCAAATAATCACTTTGGATTTGCCTAATCTCTTTCCACTGACCTGTGAGTTCTCCTAATGGCCAGAGCCAGGTGCATGGGGAGAAACTTTAATCCATGATTTCAGTACATTCAGCCCACAGGTCATACTGGACATAGTGTCCCAAAGAAGTCTTAGAAAATCAGACCTGGGGAAAATATTCTCAACTCAGGCTGCAGATCCATGTGAGTTGGAGGAAGAAGTGAATCAAACAGGATAAAAAATAAGAACATATTTTGGAAAGGCAAAAATGAGTATAGCAGGAAGGCAAGTGTAGAGTAATTCTATTCTTTTTTTAATTTTAATTACATATTTTATTTAACCCAGTAAATCCAAAATAGGATAATTTCAGCATATAATCAATATAAAAGTGTTACTCAGACATTTTACTCTCTCTTTTCTGTATTTAGCATTAGAAACCTGGGGTAAATGTTACATTTCTACTGCATCTCAGTATAATTACTAAATTCACATCAGATACAGTTGATCTGTATTTAGGTTTCAATTTACAACTGCAAGAGGAGATTCACAAACCCAAGTTGTTCCAAGCATACTTAAAAGTTTTCCAATACCTGAATCAAGTATTAGCTTTCTAAACTCAAATTTCTTAAAATTAAAGAAAATTAAAATTCAGTTCCTCGCTTGCCTTGGACACATTCCCAGTGGTGAAGACCATGTGCAGGTTCAGGCCACCAACAACACAGCATCCCATCATGCTTGTAACTGTTTCTCAAATATTCCAAATCCTTGTTCATTTTTGTGTCCTTGATCAGACAATTTTATTTTAAAGATTCACTGATATCTCCTGCTCCAGTCGTCTTATCTATGAGGCTCTGCTTTCCAAAGGTGTGTGTGTTTTCATCCCTATGGAATTCTTCTCTTTCTGGGACTCCTGTTATATGGACAGTGACACTTCTACCCTCTATAGTCTTACTTTTCTTTTGCATTTTCCATCTTTATCTTCCTGAGGTCCTCAGAGGTTCTTTTTTTTTTTTTTTTCCGTCTACCCTTTTTTTTTTTTTTTTAACATCTCTATCGGAGTATAATTGCTTTGCAATGGTGTGTAAGTTTCTGCTGTATAACAAAGTGAATCAGCCATACATATACATATATCCCCATATCTCCTCCCTCTTGTGTCTCCCTCCCACCCTCCCTATGCCACACCTCTAGGTGGTCACAAAGCCCCAAGCTGATCTCCCTGTGCTATGAGGCTGCTTCCCACTAGCTATCTATTTTACATTTGGTAGTATATATATGTCCATGCCACTGTCTCACTTCATCTCAGCTTACTCTTCCCCCTCCCCGTGTCCTCAAGTCCATTCTCCATGTCTGCCTCTTTATTCCTGCCCTGCCCCTAGGTTCTTCAGAACCTTTTATTTTTCTTTTTGAAAATTGCATACATTTTTATCTTTCTGACTTACTTCACTCTGTATAACAAACTCTAGGCCCATACACCTCACTACAAATAACTCAGTTTCATTTCTTTTTACGGCTGAGTAATATTCCATTGTATACATGTGTCACATCTTCTTTATCCAGTCATTTGTCAATGGACACTTAGGTTGCTTCCATGTCCTGGCTATTGTAAATACAGCTGCGATGAACATTGTGGTACATGACTCTTTTTGATTTATGGTTTTCTCAGGGTATATGCCCAGTAGTGGGATTGCTGGGTCATATGGTAGGTCTATTTGTAGTTTTTTAAGGAACGTCCATACTGTTCTCCATAGTGGCTGTAACAATTTACATTCCCACCAACAATGCAAGAGGGTTCCCTTTACTCTACACCCTCTCCAGCATTTGTTTGTAGATTTTTTGATGATGGCCATTCTGACCAGTGTGAGGTGATACCTCATTGCATTTTGATTTGCATTTCTCTAATGATTAGTGATGCTGAGCATCCTTTCATGTGTTTGTTGGCAATCTGTGTATCTTCTTTGGAGAAATGTCTATTTAGGTCTTCTGCCCATTTTTGGATTAGGTTGTTTGTTTTTTTGATATTGAGGTGCATGAGCTGCTTATAAATTTTGGATATTAATCCTTTGTCAGTTGCTTCATTTGCAAATGTTTTCTCCCATTCTGAGGGTTGTCTTTTCGTCTTGCTTATGGTTTCCTTTGCTGTGCAAATGCTTGTATGTTTCATTAGGTCCCATTTGTTTATTTTCGTTTTTATTTCCATTTCTGTAGGAGGTGGGTCAAAAAGGATCTTGCTGTGATTTATGTCATACAGTGTCCTGCCTATGTTTTCTTCTAAGAGTTTTATAGTGTCTGGCCTTACATTAATCCATTTTGAGTTTATTTTTGTGTATGGTGTTAATTTCATTCTTTTACCTGTAGCTGTCCAGTTTTCGCAGCACCACTTACTGAAGAGGCTGTCTTTTCTCCATTGTATATTCTTGCCTCCTTTATCAAAATTAAGGTGACCATATGTGCAAGTGTTTACCTCTGGGCTTTCTATCCTGTTCCATTGATCTATATTTCTGTTTTGGTGCCAGTACCATACTGTCTTCATTACTGTAGCTTTGTAGTGTAGTCTGTGGTCTAGGAGCCTGATTCCTCCAGCCCCGTTTTTCTTTCTCAAGATTGCTTTGGCTATTTGGGGTCTTTCGTGTTTCCATACGAATTGTGAAATTTTTTGTTCTAGTTCTGTGAAAAATGCCATTGGTAGTTTGATAGGGATTGCATTGAATCTATAGATTGCTTTGGGTAGTAGAGTCATTTTTACAGTGTTGATTCTTCCAATCCAAGAACATGGTATATCTCTCCATCTGTTTGTATCATCTTTAATTTCTTTCATCAGTGCCTTATAGTTTTCTGCATACAGTTCTTTTGTCTCCTTAGGTAGGTTTGTTCCTAGGTATTTTATTCTTTTTGTTACAAAGGTAAATCGGAGTGTTTCCTAATTTCTCTTTCAGATTTTTCATCATTAGTGTATAGGAATGCAAGAGACTTCTGTGCATTAATTTTGTATCCTGCTACTTTACCAAATTCATTGATTAGCTCTAGTAGTTTTCTGGTAGCATGTTTAGGATTCTCTCTGTATAATATCATGTCATCTGCAAACAGTGACAGATTTACTTCTTATTTTCTGATTTGGAGTCCATTTATTTCCTTCTCGTCTCTGATTTCTGTGGTTAAAACTTCCAAAAGTATGCTGAATAATAGTGGTGAGAGTGGACAACCTTGTCTTGTTCCTGATCTTAGAGGTAATGGTTTCAGTGTTTCACCACTGAGAATGATGTTGGCTGTGTAGAATCCTTGCATTCCTGGGATAAACCCCACTTGATCATGGTGTATAATCCTTTCAATGTGCTGTTGGATTCTGTATGCTAGTATTTTGTTGAGGTTTTTTGCATCTGTGTTCATCAGTGATACTGGCCGGTAGTTTTCTTTCTTTGCGACATCTTTGTCTGGTTTTGGTATCAGGGTGATGGTGGCCTCATAGAATGAGTTTGGGAGTGTTTAGAGTAATTCTTCTTTTTTTTTTTTTGCAGTACGCGGGCCTCTCACTGTTGTGGTGCACAGGCTCCGGACACGCAGGCTCAGCAGCCATGGCTCACAGGCCCAACCGCTCTGCGGCATGTGGGATCTTCCCAGACCAGGGCACGAACCCATGTCCCCTGCATCGGCAGGCGGGCCCTCAACCACTGCGCCACCAGGGAAGCCCTAGAGTAATTCTTAAGTCTCTGTTGGTTCCTGAAACAGTTTTTAAGAGATTTTCTATTTTCTCTTGTGTGCATTTATTGGGTGCATTTAAAGAACCTGGAAGAGAACTTTATTTTCTTGGAAATAATTTCAACAATGGTTATTCTTTTATCAAGTGATTACAAGCAATGTTTTTGTGTGTATGTGTACATATAATATACATATGGATAAATATTTCTAATTGTTGAAATAATGTGATCATAAATACAAAACACATATATCATGATTCATTCGGCATAGGGTTTTAAAAAAATTATTACTTTAATGACTTGAAATGGTTTATAAAAGGCTATCCAATTCACATTTTTATTTTAGGTGCAAAATATTTCATCAAAGGTAATACTAATGTGGTCAGAGCAATGCTAGAGGACCCTTCAATATTTAAAGGTATGAATTCAACCCACTAGTAAATACTGACTAGTAAACACTTTGTTAAGAGTTGTAGGGGCTAAGGAAATACCAGGTTAATTGTCCTGAGCTCTAGGGGCCGAGGCTTTGATGAAGCGATGAGGCATACACACAGTTAACGGTAATTAAGATAGATTATGATATAGCATATAAGAGGAGTATTTGAAACATGGTTCTGTACTGAATAACAGAGAAAGGAGCTATTTTGTTTAGTTATTTTGGTAAGATTAATTTAAGCAGTGCTTAAAGCAAAATTTTAACACTCAGGTGGCGAGTGGGAAGTGAAAGGGTAGCTAAAATTAACTCATTTAATTATTGAGCCCCTACCATTTTAGATATTGTGCTATGTACTGGAAATACACTGTACTACAAAAATAAAAATAGCCCCTTCTTTTCTTGAATTTAACATGAATTGGCAAAGAACACTGTTCTACAGAGACTTTGAATGGGTAAAAGTGGCTAAATGGGGGGAAAAATAATAGTGAGATGAAGGAGGCTTGTTTTGTTTTGATTTTGGTTGGTTGAATTTGTTCCAAGATAAGGGACCTAAAAGCATGATGGGTTTTTTTGCCTGTGTGGAAAGAATCAGAAAAATGGAGAAATGCAAATCAGGAAGGAATAAGCTGATTTAATAAAGTTGATAAAGAAATGTAAAATGTTAGGATTAAAATCTAATATGTGTAAAAAGTTATTTTGGGAAACAGGAAATAGACTATAGATAGATACAGAGATATTTTGAGGTCTAAAGAAGAAAAATTCAGTGATGTTCATAATAGATAGCCTCATCTTTTCTAGAAAGCAAGAGGCTGTTTTATTTCAAACTGAGACAATCTGGGGAAGATCTGAGCCCCAAAAGTACAGAGATTTTGAACAACCATAAATTTGCAGCAACAAGGACGGACCTGGATATCATCTTACTAAGTGAAGCAAGTCATACAGAGAAAGACAAATATCATGTGATATTACTTATATGCAGAATCTAAAAAAATGATACAAACAAGCCTACTTACAAAACAAAAACAGACGCACAGGCTTAGAGCATGAACTTACGGTTACCGGGAGAAGAGTCGGGAGCGGGGAGGGGTAGGTTGGGATTTGGGATTGACGTGTACACACTGCTATATTTAAAATAAGATAACCAACGAGGACCTATTGTACAGCACAGGGAACTCTGCTCAATACTCTGTAATAACCTAAATGGGAAAAGAACTTGAAAAAGGACAGATACATGTATACGTATAACTGAATCACTCAGCTGTACACCTGAAACTAATACAGCATTAATCAACTATACTCCAATATAAAATAAAATTTTTTTAAAAAGTAAAGAACAGTCAAAATGTCCATAAACTGATGAATTGATTGATAAATGTGGATTATTTATACAATGGAATGTTATTTGGCAATAAAAACAATGAATTACTTATATAGGCTAAAACATGGATGAACCTTGAAAATGTTTAGCTAAGTGAGAGATGCTAATTACAAAAGACCACATACTGTATGATTCCAATATTATCTGGATACGTCTATTCTGAAGTATCAAGAATCAACGGAAACAAAATGCATTGGTGGTCGCCCAGGGCTGTGCACAAGTGTCAACATAGGGTTGGGATGGGGGAATAGCTAATAGGTACAGGGTTTATTTTGGGGTAGTGAAAATGTTCTAAATTTAGATTGTGGTGATGGTTGCAAAAGTATAAATATACTAAAAGCCATTGAATGGTGCAATTTAAATGTGTGAAGTGTATGGTTTATGAATTATACCACTATAAAATTGTTAAAAATGATCAATAACTTTTGCCCTTTAAACATCTGTCTTGTATGAAAAACAAGTATGTAAAGCAAACAAATTTATAATGTGATGAGTGCAATAAAGTGAAGGTATTTCAAAAAAAAAAGCCACTAGGATATATGGGCTGCTTCCCACCCAGGCAGCCAGGTAATTGCACCTCACAGCCACAGGTGTGTGATGCTCCCATGAGACCAGAAGGAAATACAGCAGGAGACCATATGGGAACGGGAGAAAGCTGTCCATTTGGGAAGAATTCTGAGGAGGAAGCATGTGACATAGGCCTAAGCCAATCAATATATTGCATCTCCACGGTCACAGTAATTGGCTTAGCAATGTGAATGTGACCCACTTAGAGCCAATGAGACTTAATGACACCTGGAAATGCTGTAAGAGAGAAGGCATGATTCTCTCCTGATTGGATTTGGAGCTGAGGAGATACAGAGTCTGGAGATACTGTCTCCTCTGAGCCAGAGTAAGGGAAAACCTGGAGCTGACTGGAGCCCCCTTGGATCTCCTGACGTCTTAACTATCTCAGTGGAAGAACCTCAAAACGGAGGGAAATTGAGTCCTGATGACATTGCTTGAGCTCTGAATCCAGCCACACCTGAAGTCAATGCAAGTCCGGGGTTTTCAGCAAGACAATGAGTTCCCCTTGTGCCCATTAGAACTGCACTCCTATGTCTCCTGGGGTGGGAGAGATGACACAGGTGTTCCCTGAGCAAGTTCTGACATCTGATACCCTTAGGATTCCTGATATGGAGGTGGATCTGAGATAAACCCAGTTGTCCAAGGCAAGCTGCTCAGACTCAAAAGTTTACCAGAAGTTGTCTTACAAACATCCAGACCATTCTGAATCTTGGTGACCATTCTTGACCCCAGAGTGGGAACAAACAACTTCAAGTTATGAATTTGAACTCTACGATCAACACCAAAATACCAGCATTTCATATCACCTGTAGAAAACAGCACACTTTGAGAAGCATCTCCTTAAAACTAAAGTTGAAACTACAACTTAAGATTTAGAAGAGCTTCCAGCTAGAGAAGGATAATAAATTAATTGCATTTACTCCCACAATTACTAATTTAAATGTGTAAAGTGTCACTGATTTTCCCTTTAACAGAATGGGACAAAAACATATAAAACATATTCAAAAGACAAAAGAAAAAAAAAAAAAAAGGGATGAACGTTTTAAGTGGCCAAATTCCACTCAGGAACAGGCAGGGGCAGGCAGCCTAGAAACGTGGACCATCTATGTTATATCAGCAAACAAGCATGATCCTTGTCTCCATGGAGCAACTGATCTAGTGAAAGGTATATAAAAATCAAATAATTACACAAATACATACTAACCTGATAATTGGCAAGGTAAGTATGGCAGGACATAAAGTGGATAGAGAACAAGAGGGTTAGGGAGAACTGTCCAGTTGGCTGACGTTGTATTCAGGAAGGCAAATAAAACTAAATGTGGTGTCTGAGGGCCCAGAATGACAGAGAAAGATAAAAGGAGGGTAAAGAATGGGTTCAGTAGGAATCTGGGAGCAGACAAAGTGGGAATATATGCAGCTGTGGTCAGAAAGCAGGCTTTCAAAGTTTTACTAGAAGCAGAGCAGTTATCAGAGACAGTAATTCCCGCTAAAAATGGAATGTGTATCTTTAGAGGAGAAATCAAGCCTTTGTCACAGGTGCACACACAAACCCCTCTCTCACCAGTGAGAGCTTGCCCATGCCAAGGATCCAGCAATTAGCCATATTCATTCACAAACAGTCTATATACTCCAAAGCACTTTAAGTCATATATAAGACAATTTTTCTTTTTCCTTTTTTTTTTTTTAAAACGCTGTTAATATTGTACTCACATACATTCAGTGTGTCAGACGTTCTGGTCTGTTTGGTCCCACTCTCCCTGGGTGATCTTGCAGCCTCACAATACAGAGAACCATTTCTAGGAAAGAGATAAAATTAAAACACATTACATTTAAGGAAGTTAGAAAAGAGCCCAAGCAAAATTATTTGAAATTAAAATCTGCCTAATGGAGTAACCTACAGGGAACAATTTATATTTCCATATATTTTTCTAAGGGTACATTCATTTTACACTATGTCGTCCTTGAGGCTTTTCCCAGAATACAAAAGGCTTTTTAAAAAATGATAGTAATTATAATATTTGGTTCTGGATAAATATCTCACTTCATCAAGTTTTTCTTTCTACTGGACTGTTGAGCAAGATTTTCCATAAAGGCAAAAGAGTGTATCTACCGCTATTTTACCCCCATTTTACTTTGCATACTCTATTTCAGTCAAATGAATTTATTCCTCATCCCTGTACATATTCTGCCTTCTCGTACCTCTACGGCACTTCTTGTGCCGTCTTATCTGCCTGAAATGTCATTATTCTTTTGTCCATTCCCATTTCCTACCCAAGAAACTTACAGTCATTCTTTAATACCCAGCTCAAATGTGACCTTTATTCCCTCCTGAAGCTGCCTATCAAAATTAATTTCTACTTCATCTATCTATATGTATAGTCCCACAGACTGTTGATGGTCATGCACTGTGAGACTTATAACCTATGTTCCAAATTCCGTCTCTCTGCCTTTGAGCTTTAAAGGCAGAGAGAATGTTTTTATCTGTGAGTGTTTCTGCTGTTGCTGTATTATTTTTGCTGTATTCTTTTTCTTTAATCACCACCTTCCCTGTGCACACAATGGACATTCAAATATAAGGAATAATTGTTCTTTACTCTAACTTGGTGTAAATCAGACATTAGTAATGCTGTAGTCAAGGCCTTACACTATGCCAATCTGATACTCCTTTTCAATTAAAATACTTTTCATACTTGACTTCCAAAACATCATTCTCTCCAGTTTTCCTTCTTCAATGGATTGCACTTTTTTAATCTCCTCTGAGGTTTTCTCCTCATTTCCCTAGCTTTGTAATAATACAATACGCCACAGCTCACATCTTGAACATCTCTTATTTTCTAATAGACTAACTCCCAACCAGATCCAATCCAGGCTTAAACTTTTAAAGAGAATCCTTACATCTGGGATTGCCAAATTTCGATTTTAGTGCCGAACTCTGCATGAGTGCCATACTTATAAGCAACTGTCTACTTGCTAGACCCACTTTGAGTTCTAATAGGCAATTTTAAATGAGCACGTACTGAGCTTGCTGTCACCACCAATTTGCTCATTCTACAGTTTCTTCTCAGAGAAACAACTTCATCCTACCATTTTCTCATTCCAAAAAAACTTGACTCCACTCTTTCTCCCATACTCCATAGCAAGTGTATTAACAAATGCCATTGGTGCTAACTTCAAAATGTATCCAAAATGTGTCTAAACTATGACTGTTTTTCTCCATCTTCACTTCTAATATGCTGGTCCAAGCCACTACAAGTTCTGTTAAGTTTTATTGCAATGGAGACCTACTTTACTCTATTCCTTCCTTTTGTCTATTGTCAAAATAGCAGCTAGGATGATTCTATTAACAGGTAAATCAGATTATGTCTTTTCTGTGCTCAAAAGCTTCCAGTAGCTTCCATCTCATTCTAATAAAAGCCCAAATCTCTAAAAAGGGTTGGTGAGATCCTACCACAAGTTAAGCCCATGTTAGCTCACAGACCTCTCTTCCTTTTTTTTTTTTAAATTGAAGTATACTTGATTTACAGTGATACAGGTATACAGCAAAGTGAATCAGTTATACATGTACATATACATATATACATATTTATATATATTCCTTTTCAGATTTCAGATTTACTTGAAGGAGTTTATTCTTTTGACGTGAGAGAACCTAGGTTCTAGTTCCTGTTCAACTGTGTTTTGGTTATGTAACTTCATTCTAACTGAGTCTCAGATCCTTAGCTATGAAACTAGTGTAGTAACATCTTCTCAATTGCTTTCCCAAGGGAGCTGAGGTAATAAAATGGGACAATCAGTAAAAATATTATTTGAGTATCAAAAGGTATTAAGCAAGATGTAATAACTTGAATATACAACATAGTTGAGCCTCACCTCAATCCTGATACAATTGTGTATTGTTACACTTTACGCATACAGCTTAGTTTCAGTGATTTACGGAGATCTGACTTAGTTCATAAAGTCAATTTTTGCTGAACTCTGTATGAAAGTTGGATCTTTAGACTCTAAAGTAGGCCACTTTATACCACAATAACTTTTATTAACAGCTAAAAATAAGTGATTTATATTTTCCTGATTTATAGAGCCATAAAAATACATCTGGTACATATAATATCTAACAGTTTGGGGCACTTACACAGAGTACTACCCTAAATGACTACCTGTATTATTTTATTTAATTCTCAAATAATGCTGCATGGTTGCAGCTGTAAACATCTCCATTTAAATATGGAAAAACAGACATAGATTAAGCAATTTGTACAGGGACACACAACTAGTAAGTAGTGAAATTGAGCTGTTAACCTAGGCACCTTTGTGACACAAAAACTATTTTTAATTCAAAATTATTATTTTTTCTTTTTTTCCCAATTTCCCTGAGATATAATTGACATATAACATTGTATACATTTAAAGTGTACAACATGATTTGATATGTACATCTTGCCACAATATATGTGATTACCACAATAAATTTAGTTAACATCCATCACTTCCCATTGTGGCTTTTTTTTCCTGGTGATGAGAACTTTAAAAATTGACTCTATTAGCAACTTCCAGGTGTACAATACTGTATTTTTAACTATAGTTATCATGCTGCCATCCTCAGAATACTTCATTTGGAGCCAATACAGTAGAGTTCCTAAAAGCCATTCACTTTTACACCTAAATGAAAAAGCTTAGTATCTGTAAGCCTAATAATGAGTTAAAAAAACAGAGTGACTGATATTATGATAACATTCTTTAGGATCTGGCTACTTCACAGTATCTAGTTACTTGATTACTCTGTCTCCCTAGTAATTCACTCTTCTTTGTAATTGCCTCTGTGAACTGATTCATTGTGATGTTGGAGAGTAAGAGCAGTAATTCACTCTGTGATTATCAGCAAGAGCCAATAAAATAGTTATGACAAATATCAATCTAATTGGAAGTGCCACTACTAGAGCCACTTAAAAAGAATCACTTGAGAATATTCTATCAGTAACGGTCGTGCATTAGCAGAAGGGGGAGAAGAATGAATGAACAAGCCTGATTCCTCCTCCAGTTAGGACAGTTCGTTTCCTTTTGATAAACAACTATTCTGGCATGAAAAATAAAACCCCTAATCTCCCTCTGACCTTTCTACATTTGGTCGAGAGCACTACAACGATTCTGAATTCTCATATAAATAAGTTCCAAGAGAAGGGTGAGGAAATCCTAGAGACAATTCCCTCTACTTGACAACAAACTAAGGAATCATTTTAGCACACACTTATCCCACACCAAGTAGAGACTTGATTCAAATAATTATCACTATAATAAAGATCACAGCGGTATGCAGAATATGTTGACATTGCGTAGTTTGGGCCAGGTAGGGCATCGTAGGTAGATAAACATTACATTCCCCCAAATATAATCTAAAGTGAGGCAGACTCAAGAACACTGAGGCACAAAGGATGTGATGGCCTGAGATTACATATTAATATATCTACAGAACTTCCACACTGCCCTCTACCGTTCTCACCAGACTACTCTGCTTCCCACAGCCCCCTTCAGTTTCTCTGCCTTACCTCAGAGAAGATAAGAGAAGGCAATTTATCCTTAAATGGAGAGAGTTATTTAATTGTATGGATTTCAAGCTCGAGAAAATGCTAGCAAGATTCTATCTTGCAAATGTATATTTTAGACACAACTGGGAATGGATAAAATCCCACAGCTCTGCTGAAGGTAAGTGAGTGGGTGGCCACATAGGACTGGGGCAAGTAAATATCATCCAGATATGAAAAAGATAATCATATAATTGCATAGTGTTAGATAAACGTGCTCATGATATAATATCACATGAAAGAAGGGAATTTCAAAATGGCATATTTTCTAAATTTATGTACATACTATATGTGTCCATGTTCAAGGATGAGATAGGAAAACAGAACAGTTTTCTCATGATTTGTAGGGCATGATGTAAGACTGAGTGACACATCCATTTTGACCATTAATGTCTTTACAAAATTGTTTGTGATCTGAATTTTGAAAGTGAGATTTAATTTTAAAAAAAGGATGGCATAATGACACTTCTGAAATTCAGAGATGCTGTGGTTTTGGTGCTTACAAAAATTATCTCCTCAGAGCTTGTTATAAACGACTCTTAAGAACCACTTTCAAATTGTTATATCATTTTTGCACGACATAAATCCTAGCATACATTCCAGTTAGTAATTAACCTTAAATACTCAATTTTTCCCTTAGAGATCAACTTACTGCATGTAAAGAATGGATAGTCTGAAAAATGAAAAATGCCTTTATTTATTCATTCACTCATCTATTCATTCAATACACAGTAATTAAGTGCTGACTGTTTTAGGTAATATTTTAAGAGCTGAGGATGTAACAGAAAATAAAGTTAGTTTGTAACTAGTTTTGGGGCCTATAATAGGCCAGAGCTAAAAGTTAACTCTGAAAAGGGAAAAGTCTCAAGAAAGGATCTGAAACAAATGTGTTCCCCTAGTCCTCACTGAGAAGGCTGTAAAGTGGAGAAAGTTTACAGTGTCCTATTCCTGTGTCAGCTTTCTGAGCAAATGTTTACAGGAAAAAAATATGTCACAGAAAATAATTTAGAAATAGTTTTCCAACTATGCTCCCTTTACTCAACCACCTAGTCATCAGAACATCTGTTCCAGCAGAAGGAAAATATCATGAAGGCAGGGGCTGGTTTGCCACCAGATCTTCAGCACCAAGGACAGTATCTGTGCTGTGTCCATGATGATCCAATCAAGCGGTTCTGCCCACTCCACATTCTAGACTACCTTGTTCAAAAATTAGTCAGATTTGGTTCTCCTTTTCAAGGGCATTAGTCCAGGTGGCTAATTATAGTCGTTTACAAAGCACCTTCTATGTATCAGATATATAATACCTGCTATTATTTTAATCTCATGTTACCACAGCACCATCACTTTTTTTTTTTACTTCACCTCACTGTGCCTCAGTTTCCTCATCTGTAAAACTGGTAATGATGATACTTAGTTGCTGGAGTTCTTGTGAGAAGTAAATTCCTAGTATAAATAAAGTTCCCCATGGAAGTGACATTATGACTCAGTACATAACATACAAGTATATGATAGTATACTATTACTTGAAGCTCCTGGTAACACTTTGAAATAGATGTTATTATCTCTATTTTACAGAAGAGGAAACAGATGCAGGGTAACTAGGGAATCTGACCAAAAATCCCATGGTCCATACATTGCTGAGCCACTGGTTTTAGAAATGTTTCTCCAGTCTTCTCTTCCTCCTGTCCATACCCTTGCTGACACTATTAAATCAGACCTTAACTACTTCTTGTTTAGACTTTGTCAGTAACTAGCTTCCAAGTCACCCTTTTTCTAGTTTTATATGCCGTGCTTTACATTTTTTAAAATGTCTCCTTCTGACATGTTTTTTTAAAGTATTTATCAAATTACATTATTTTCCTCTGTGTTAGAAGCCAAGTGGCTCTCTGTTTCCTCTAGAGGAAACTGCAAAGCTCTTAGAGGAACGCTGTATGCTTTCGATTTAATAGACGATTTAATAGATTTAATTAAATAAATCGATTTAATAGATTAATCGATTTAATCGATTTAATCGATTCAAATAGATTTAATAGATTCAAAGTTAATAGATTTAATAGATTCAAATTTTATAGTCAAAACTCTAGACAATTAAACTAAGATTAGATAATCCAAAAATTAGGCAGATCTGGGTTCAGGTCACTGACGATCCATTTACTAGTTGTACAATCACCTCCAAGTTATTTTACTTCTCTGATTCTTAGTATCTCATTTGGAAAACTGGGATGATAGCATTTAAGACATAATTTTCGGTACACATGAGAGACTCAGTAAATGGTATTTATTATTATCATTATCTATAGAACAAGAACAAGACAAAACATATTTAGGAGATTATACTGAAAAATTCTAAGAGAGATCCCAAGTATGAAAAATGGAGTGGAACAAAGTAAAAAAATTATCTGGAATCAAGCAATGACGTAGGATTTTAGTTGGGGGCCAAACCAGTGTAATTTTGAGTGAAGAGAAAATTTAATGGTAAATGGAATATTTAATTATTTTTTCCGTTTTAGCATAAATAACCCAACAACAAAGAAATAATAAGTTCTATTGCTGTATGGAGCAGGTTTGTAATGGATTTACCAGTAATGAATAGAAATGTTCTATAGCCTTCTCCTCACTTGAAATATTAAGAAGAATTACTATGTGAATTTATAGCTCTCTAAGAATATGCTTTCCTACTAATGAATGTTCTCATATAGATTTTACACATGCTTATGTTAAATATAGGTTAACTGACAGAAAATTTTGAAATGCTCAGAGTGATTAATCAAGGCTGCTTCATTTAGTGATGAGAGATATTCAGTGAGATTTCAAGATTTAAAGTTTAGTTAAATTAAGTTCATAAGCATAAAAACTCATTTGAACTCAAGAAAATATTTTGGGCCTACAGAAGCAGAATGGCAATACTGTGAAACACAAGCCTAGCATTAGTGACCATAAACTAACTCCCAGGTATCTTCACATTGATTGGCAGTGTTAGCTGAGAAGTTAACACACAGTTTTGCTTGTTTTGACCTAAATAAACTCATGTTAGATAACATCATAATTTTAGAATTCATCTATGCAAGTTCATTAAATACTCACTAAGTACCAAACAGTATACTAAGGGCTAAAAATAAAAGAAGTAATACAATATTTTCCCTAATTTTACTGGCCTCATATTTGAAAACTAAAATAACAAATGCAATATTTTATTCGTGATGGTATGTGTACAGGAGAGAGAAAGGCACCCGCAGGGCTATATTTACTCAGGTCCATCAAGAAGCAGACACCAAGATGGGAATAGACATATAAGAAATTTATCGGGAAAGCCTGTGAAGGATAAAGGGGGAATGATCAAGAGAAAGACTGGAGAGCCTTCAAACTACAGCAGAAGTCTGACACGTGTAAAGAAGAGAAGGACAGAAGGTTGGATGGAAAATTCTGGAACTGCAGCACATTTTTAAGAAAGATTCAGCTAAGCCAATGGGCAATCCTAGAGCTACAGTTCCCCATCAGAGGAGTCTTGTAGTTCACAAGAATGGGCCTGAGCCAGTAGCAGTCATTGGCTGGGAGCAGCCCAATGGAAGCACAGCCTAGTAGCAAAAGCCCTGGTGGATACAGAAAGCAGCAGCTAGGGCTGTCAATCAATTATGTTTCCAGCAGCAGGCCAAGTAGCATACTTTGATGGCTGCCACCATGAAGTGGCCAATTTTACTTGTGGTTCAGAACTTCAGAAGGGTTTTGAAAGATGAATAGGAAGTCACAGGGTAGACAAAATGGGTAAATGCATTCAGGAATGAATCAAATGCAGAAAAACATAAAACAACATGGCAAGTATGGCAGAGTTAAAGTAGTGCATTAGGCTGGAGGATGTACTCAAGGGTGTTGGCAGGCAGGGCACCAAGAAGTGAGACTAGAGAGGGAAGCAGGGTTCTGACCAGGGAGAGGTTGGCAAGTTCTGAAAAGAAACTTGGCTTTACTCTACATATAATGTGAAGCCATTGAGGGATTACTTCTGTGCACAGTCAGTGTGGGGTCTACATTGCAGAAAGAGTCCTGAAGGACAGAGTGTGTTGAGATGGACAATTCAAAGAGTAAAGGAGAGGGAGATACCAGTAATAAAGACAAGGCAGTATCACACAGACCTGGGTCCCCAAATTGGCTCCACCACTTACTAACCATGTGACCATAAGCCAGTCATTTAATGACCAAGAGCCTGTACGACTAATTTCCTGTGTTGGCAATGACACACTTAACTTACTTCACAGTGACAGAAAGATCACAGGTATAAAAGGAATAGGGGCATGCTTAGGAGGTGTTGAAAGTAGACATAAACCTACATTCATACTCTGGCCTAAATGTGTGCCTATAGTTATATTTTCTGTAAAGTTCTGTAAAATTCAGTTTGCTTAATTATAAAATGGCAACAAAATCATATCTATCTCACGGAGTCATTCCTTATGAGGTGATACCAGTGAAGCCTTAGCTCACTCCTTGGGAGTAGGAAGTGCTCAGTGACTACATGCTCATGGGTGTCAGGCATACTTGGAATGTTCTGTTCTCACAGAATCTCTGCAGGCAGCTGATTTTCTGCCCCTGAGCTTAGAGGAGCAAACTGATGCTCGAAGAGTTTAAGTGAGTGGTTCAGTGCCACACAAATAACTGTACTGGGTTACAATTCTCTGTTGCCTGACTTCAAAATCCATGCTCTTAACCACAATTCTCCATTAACTCCATTCCAGTGCTAAAAACATTCCTATCATCCTGCCAAAGAAAATGAAATTTTAAGAACTCACTTGTTATTTAGAGAAGAGCTAACACCTATCCTTCTCAAACTCTTCCAAAATATAGCAGAGGGAGCAATACTCCCAAACTCATTCTACGAGGCCACCATCCCTCTGATACCAAAACCAGACAAGGATGTCACAAAGAAAGAAAACTACAGGCCAATATCACTGATGAACACAGATGCAAAAATCCTCAACAAAATACTAGCAAACAGAATCCACCAGCACATTAAAAGGATCATACATTATGATCAAGTGGGGTTTATCCTAGGAATGCAAGGATTCTTCAGTATATGCAAATCAATCAACGTGATACACCGTATTAACAAACTGAAGAATAAAAACCATATGATCAACTCAATAGCTGCAGAGAAAGCTTTCGACAAAATTCAACACCGATTTATGATAAAAACCCTCCAGAAAGTAGGCATAGAGGGAACTTTCCTCAACATAATAAAGGCCACATATGACAAACCCACAGCCAACATCATCCTCAATGGTGAAAAACTGAAAGCATTTCCACTAAAATAAGGAACAAGGCAAGGTTGTCCACTCTCACTACTCTTATTCAACATAGTTTTGGAAGTTTTAGCCACAGCAATCAGAGAAGAAAAGGAAATAAAAGGAATCCAAATCATAAAAGAAGAAGTAAAGCTGTCACTGTTTGCAGATGACATGATACTATACATAGAGAATCCTAAAGATGCTACCAGAAAACTACTAGAGCTAATCAATGAATTGGTAAAGTAGCAGGATACAAAATGAATGCATAGAAATCTCTGGCATTCTTATACACTAATGATGAAAAATCTGAAAGTGAAATTAAGAAAACACTCCCATTTACCACTGCAACAAAAAGAATAAAATATCTAGGAATAAACCTACCTAAGGAGACAAAAGACCTGTATGCAGAAAATTATAAGACACTGATGAAAGAAATTAAAGATGATACAAATAGATGGAGAGATATACCATGTTCTTGGATTGGCACAATAAACATTGTGAAAATGACTCTACTACCCAAAGCAATCTACAGATTCAATGCAATCCCTATCAAACTACCAATGGCATTTTTCACAAAACTAGAACAAAAAATTTCACAATTTGTATGGAAACACAAAAGACCCCGAATAGCCAAAGCAATCTTGAGAATGAAAAACGGAGCTGGAGGAATCAGGCTCCCTGACTTCAGACTATACTACAAAGCTACAGTAATGAAGACAGTATGGTACTGGCACAAAAACAGAAATATAGACCAATGGAAAAGGATAGAAAGCCCATGGATAAACCAATGCACATATGGTCACCTTATCTTTGATAAAGGAGGCAAGAATATACAATGCAGAAAAGACAGCCTCTTCAATAAGTGGTGCTGGGAAAACTGGAAAGCTACATATAAAAGAATGAAATTAGAACACTCCCTAACACCATACACAAAAATAAACTCAAAATGGATTAAAGACCTAAATGTAAGGCCAGACACCATCAAACTCTTAGAGGAAAACACAGGCACCACAGTCTATGACATAAATCACAGCAAGATCCTTTTTGACCCACCTCCTAGAGAAATGGAAATAAAAACAAAAATATACAAATGGGTCCTAATGAAACTTAAAAGTTTTTGCACAACAAAGGAAACCATAAACAAGACAAAAAGACAACCCTCAGAATGGGAGAAAATATTTGCAAATGAAGCAACTGACAAAGGATTAATCTCCAAAACATACAAGCAACTCATGCAGCTCAATATCAAAAAAACGAACAATCCAATCCAAAAATGGGCAGAAGATCTAAATAGATATTCCTCCAAAGAAGATATACAGATTGACAACAAACACATGAATGGATGTTCAACATCACTAATCATTAGAGAACTGCAAATCAAAACTACAAAGAGATATCTCCTCACACCTGTCAGAATGGTCATTATCAAAAAATCTGGAAACGATAAATGCTGGAGGGTGTGTGGAGAAAAGGGAACCCTCTTGCACTGTTGGTGGGAATATAAACTGATACAGCCACTATGGAGAACAGTATGGAGGTTCCTTAAAAAACTAAAAATAGAATTACCATGTGACCCAGCAATCCCACTCCTGGGCATATACCCTGAGAAAACTATGATTCAGAAAGAGTCATGTACCACAATGTTCATTGCAGCTCTATTTACAATAGCCAGGACATGGATGCAACCTAAGTGTCCATTGACAGATGAATGGATAAAGAAGATGTGGCACATATATACAATGGAATATTACTCAGCCATTAAAAGAAACGAAATTAAGCTATTTGTAGGGAGGTGGATGGATGTAGAGTATGTCGTACAGAGTGAAGAAAGTCAGAAAGAGAAAAACAAATACTGCATGCTAACACATATGCACGGAATCCAAAAAAAAAATGGTTATGAAGAACCTAGCGGCAGGACAGGAATAAAGAGGCAGATGTAGAGAATGGACTTGAGGACATGAGGAGGGTGAACGGGAAGCTGGGGCGAAGTGAGAGAGTGGCATGGACTTATATATACTACCAAGTGTAAACGGATAGCTAGTGGGAAGCAGCCGCATAGCACAGGGAGATCAGCTTGGTGCTTTGTGACCACCTAGAGGGGTGGCATAGGGAGGGTGGGAGGGAGACGCAAGAGGGAGGGGATATGGGGACATATGTATATGTATAGCTGATTCACTTCGTTATAAAGCAGAAACTAACACATCATTGTAAAGCAATTATACTCCAATAAAGATGTTAAGAAAAAAAAAAGAATCATTCTCTAAATCAACAGATTATCAGCAAACAAGGGAATATGGTACTAATAGCTGGGGAAGAGTTTTAGCCTTTATCATTAATATGTGTAATAAAAAAAAAAACTTAGAATTGTTTAGTATTCACAGATGCCTCAGCAATACGTTTGGATCGTGTAATTTGAAGAGAAGGTATTTTATCTTCATCTATCAGTTGTGCGACTTTCATTTTAAAGAATTATATTAATGACTGTCCCTCTGAGGGAGTTCACTTTCAATACCGTAACTTATAAATTTGCAAGACTTGCAAAACACGGATCCATTATTTTCCCACCTTCATTGGAAAGGAGACAAAGAAATTGCCTCTGGCAGTAAGAAACCCATGGGCTGAAATAACTTGAAGCCTGTCGATTCTATTAACAATAGCCCACTTTGGACAATTTAGCTAGAACCTCTGTCTCCCAAAAGCTCTCTGCCCGGGGAGTAACATAGGTTCTTGAGGTGCTTGCCCTTCCCCTGCACCTCTGCAAAGCTTAGCAGTTAGCTCTCAGTCCTTGGATGATTCTGTAAACATCTGATAGGTTTGATACAATCGCTTGATCATTTTTTTTCCCCCTGAAATTATGCTCCAGAAAAGATCTCTGTGGATAGTTCTGAAGCATAAGTCAAGACTATTCTTGTGTTCTTAGTAATCTAGGCCCATATATTAACATTTAATATAACATTTAACTTGACTTTTGACTAATGCTCGCCAATAAAAGAGATGGCACATTTCACAGTGTAGACTTCTACATTGTTCCTATTCATCTCAGCTTGTATATCCTCAGTGTTCATAAGCAAGTTGAACTGGGCATCAATGCTCACTTTGTCTGTTGGAAGAGCCATGCTCTCCTCTGTGACATTCATCTTGGCCGTCTCTCCCACTGGCTATACTCTACCAAATCAGCTAGTGAAACACCTATTTTTCTTCCTAATTTGATACCAAATTCTGGCTAATTTACCACAGGAATTAAAGCAAGATAACCTTTAAATCGACTAAGTAAACCCATAAAAATTATAAGCAGTGGAACACATTCTTACCGCTTAATACACTGTATGTGTTAGAGTTTCTATGACCCCAATTTAAAAACTCATGAAACAGGTACCAGTCACAGGCATGAAGGTGACTATAAATTCTTTCAGGAATCCTTTCAAGACAACCTTTGCTATTAAAATGAATCGGCTGTGGCCTTTAGAAATTCGACATCTTCAAGGAAGAGAGGAACAATGAGTATAC
>NW_006779172.1:19859-34458 GCF_000442215.2 Lipotes vexillifer | reverse complement strand
CCCCCCCCCCCTCCCTGCCCCCCCCCCACCAATTCTACCGGTTTTGCTTCTTGTGGTTTCAGTTACCCAAGTTCAACCATGGTCCAAAAATATTAAATGAAAAAAATTCAAAAATAAACAATTCATGAGTTTTAAATTACATGCCATCCTGAACAGCGTGATAAAATCTCGCACAGTCCAGCTCTGTCCTGCCTGAGACGTGAATCATCTCTTTGTTCAGTGTTTCCTGCCCGTTAGCCACTTAGTAGCCTTCTCAGTTATCAGATCTACTATCGGTATTGCAGAGCTTGTGTTCAAGCAATCCTTATTTTATTTAAAAATGTCCCCAAAGCACAGGAGTACTGAGGCTGGCAATTTGGATATGTCAAAAAAAAAAAAAAAAAAAAAAAAAAAAGGGCTTCCCTGGTGGCGCAGTGGTTGAGAGTCCGCCTGCCGATGCAGGGGATGCGGGTTCGTGCCCCGGTCTGGGAAGATCCCACATGCCGTGGAGCGGCTGGGCCCGTGAGCCATGGCCGTTGAGCCTGCTCGTCCGGAGCCTATGCTCCACAATGGGAGAGGCCACAACAGTGAGAGGCCCACATACCGCAAAAAAAAAAAAAAAAAGCCATAAAGTGACTCCTTTAAGTGAAAAGGTGAATGTTCTTGAGTTAAAACAAGAAAAAAAAAAATCATATGCTAAGATCCTGTACACAATGGGGCACCATGATGGAATCATAACATTCTTCTGAAGAGCATTAAAGCACGAAATGAGATAATCTTTATATTCTTCCCAGCTCTAAATTTCTATGACCAAGTGATTATTTCATTATACTTCATATTCCTTCCATCTTTCTCTTTCCTACAATCTTCATTTATTGAGCACATAACATATTCGCCACACTGGCAACAAAGAAGAGAAAAGACAGTTAAATACCTCAGCCTGCTAAGACCCTTTCTTTCCCAATCAAATACCACTTATCTGTGTCTGTCTCCTCGATATGCCCAGTGATTTTCTCCTAATCTCAGATATATGTGCACTTCTCTTCTGGAACTGATTACTTTTGTCTCTTTGTATTATAATGATTGTTTCTACTTGTCTTACCCCATCTGTTAGATTACAGTATCATCAAATTCAGAACTGTCCCACTGGTCTTTGTGTATACATGGAATCCTATAATAACAGATATGATATAAATTGTATATTTCTAATTACTATAATAATATTATATAGTACAAAACTGAACATTACAAAAAAAAACTATATAAAACTAAACAATACAAAAGTATATGAGTAAGAAAGAATGCTTCATCTTGTCCCTCACTGCCCTCATACCCAAGTAAGTTTACTTCTCAGAGGTAGGTAACTGCTAACATTTTGGAATACATCTTTCCAGATTTTTTCTATATACACACATACACATGGGATCATTTTACTTTTTTTTTTTTTTTCTTGGAAAACAAAAATATCAGAGCCTAGTAAATATATTGTTTTGCAATTTGCTTTTTTTAAAAAACTTAATATATCTTGAGCATCCTTTCATGTCAGAATATATAAAACTATCACATTCTTTTTAAAGGCTGTGTAATATTTTCGATGAATAAATGCATGACTCAGTACAGGATGAGCCCAGATAGGGTCTTAGTAACCAATATCCTTCCACTAAGGTGAAACATTAGCTGCAATGTAGAGAAAGTAATGGAAATAATGTAGCACTGTTCTTCATAGAAATAAGGCCATTGTCATATATAATAAAATCTGGAGGGTAGAGACAGGGAGGTAAGCTGTGCATTGATTTTTCTAGAAAATTTGACAGTGAATTGTTTTATAGTATTTCTGCTAAGCTCTCAAATAAAAAGCTACAAAAAAGAAGGAAGACTTGTTTTCCAAAACTCTTCCCAGATAAGGAAATGGATTTTATATTGAGACATATTGCCTAGGATGAGACAACTGGGTTCAATACTGAAGCACAAGTTGTGTGATATGAAATTCATTCTACTGTGTTTGTTAGTTCAATGTGACAGGGAGGAGGAAACCAGGGGAATGAAATAAAGAAACCATTTTTTCCTGATGCAAAAAAGGTAGTGTAGGGCTTGTGTTACAAAACAAGACAAGACAGGCTTGGCGGAAAGTAGGTCACCAGCATGTGTTTACACAGATTTTATTATGTACGTAAATTATACAGACAGCCATTCTGCTGCTTAGAGTTATAGAAAAATTAATATGTTGACATTTAAATATTTTAACTTGTATCTTAAATCTCTGGAGAATGTGGACGATATTCATAATAGCGCGCAACAAGTTCTACTGTAAGAGAATCGTTTATAAACAAATAATCATTAAATGATATTAATCCTAAAAGAAAGTGCTAAATGAAGGGTTTTTTAAAGATAAAATTAAGAAGAGGATCAGATGTGACAATATCCCAGTAGGACAAGAAGACAGAAGCAGTAGTGATAACACTACCTACTGATAGTCACATTTTGTTGAGTAGAGCACAGTGCCTGGAAGTTTAGTTTCTGTAGGCAGACTGACTCAGAGTTAATTCTGGCTCAGAATTAACTAACTAATTAATTAATTGCTGCTTCTATAGCCCTGGGAAAGATATTTAATTTCTCTATGCCTCAATTTTCTAATCTGTGAAATGGGCATAAAAGTAACTACTTCCTGATTTGGTTTAAGAGTTAAATGAGTTCATACAGGCAGTGTTAGATTATTATTTTTTTTTTAGCATGACTTGCTGAGAAAAATTAGTTAATGTTCATTTAATTCATATGTGGCATGCATATAATGCCCAAATCTTACATGCCATTCTCTTCACCCTTTCAATGTTATTATAAGGTAGACATTACTATTCTTTAAGAATGGGGAAATTAGCAATCCAAATGCCAAAGAAACATACACAGATAGAACAGCTAAGAAGTCCAAGAAGAGGGACTGTACCCAAGCCTTTGTGCCACCAAAGGCCAGTCTCTTTAGACCACAAGATGTCTCCACAGAGAAAACATTTTCAACGTTTACTCTGGGGACTTGGAAGCATGTAGACTGGCTTTGAAACAGTTTTCCTTCCCCCCTCTTATTTCATATTACTATTTACTCTAAAACAGAGGCTGACTTAAAGTTTCTAATACTTTTCCCTTTTGGCCACGCATGTTCCCTCTGAGCTCTCTCACCCTTTTAATCGTGGTGTCTTCTCCTTTCCTAGAATTAAGGTATCCTTGTATTGGAGGGGTATAGCCTTTCAGCAATGTAAATGTAAATTATGTAAATAATATATTGAGACTGGCCAAACATGAAGCCCACTGGATTCATCTATGATTAGGGTGAAGCAAAGTAGATGGGCAGAGGTCTTCCTGTACTTGCAAGTCAATAGCTGATTCAAGGCATCTCTGCATAACTCCTCTGTCCCTAGTAAACACCTCTTACTTTCTACCCCCGGCCACAAACACATGAGCACACACATACATGTGCATGAGGCATGCATGCTTTTGCTTTGCCTGTGTCTGTATATCTCAGATGCTTTTACCCTACACAGTTGCAAAATCAACTCCTTAAAAACAGGGTAAATAGAGTTCTCTGCATAAAATAGTACTAATAAGCATGCAAAGGTACTAATGAGGAGGTCTTCATAAAATAAAATTTTTCTAGGTTGTTTCTTCTTTAAGGTGTAATGACTTTTGTTTTAGACTTGAGACACTATCTTACTTTTATAACACCGTTTATTAGAAAGCTCTCCAGAGAGGGATCCTATTTAGAAGATATAAACTCTTATGGAAATAAGGTAAGGGAAGTATGGAAAAACAAATTGTCTGGCCTGCATATCCTCGAGGCCAATTGCTGTATAGTAATAGTTTTATAATTTATTACCAAGGCTTTTTTCCCCTTTCCTGACTTTTACAAGGTGGGCAGTGACAAAGACATGTACCACCTACCCCTCAGTTCCAAACTTTAACCCCATCTCTTTAATAAAGGCCTCCTTGATTCTTCTAACTCATACCAATCCTCACCTTCTCTGGACCTCTGAATATATTGCATTATAATTGGTCTTGTCACCCTAATGAAGATGCAAAGCTGTGTGTAATTTCATATACCTATTTTCCCCAATAGATTTTACATTTCAGAAAAACATCACAATGATTGACAAATCTACTTTCATGCTTTCAACATCCTGCCCATGCCACTGGATACAGTGAATACTTAACTGATGTCCATTAGATAAAAATGAACCAATGGCTAAACCAGCAAGGACTTTATCTTCCCAACCAGCTTGGGAAATCTGGCATAGAGAGCAGGAACCTTCCAAATTGTCCGGGTGCAATCAACAACCTTTGAGCATTCTTGGTCCTTTCAATACCATTCTTCCCTGTTCTAGAGTAGCAATCAAGGCTAACCCTAGGATAACACATAATTTTAATACTTTTAAAAAAACGTTCTCATATTTTCTATCTTATTTCATTATGTCATAGAGAAAAGCTGCATGCTACTGCACCTTATATAATTCTTAACTCCAATGTGATCAAGAGTCTCAGGAATTCACCTAGGGAAAAATCATAGATCTACCCCAAAACAGTTAGACATTAATTATAAGGAAGTCTAATATCACAGATGAAAAACCAGAAACTTTTCTGCTCTCTGTCCACACAACATTAGGGCGACACTGCAGCAAAGCCTGTCAGGGCACCCACTGCAAAGGCCTTTTCTTTCTTCCTGCTTTTGTTCTAGCAATCATTTAAAACTTTTCTACTATGCATAGGATCCTCTTGGCACCAACCATATCTATACGTAAATTTAGATAAAGTTAACATCTTCAAAGCACAAGAAATAAGAGTTGATTTATACATTTTGGAACAAAATGCCAAAATAAAAATCTTGGAATACAGGCAAGATACTATACAATCAAGGAGTGTCTTATAATCAATTTGTTCCATAATTTTGGAATTTAATATAAATGAGTAAATTGAAAAGCTACAATTATTTTGGTTCTAACATATCATCTTGAAACTAAAAATTAGGTCTGAGGCAGAAGCATGATTCCAATCACAGTGGCCAACATGTACAGGCATTTTTCTATCTGGAGAGCGCTCTTATTTTTTTAGTAGCACTTGGATGACTGGTTTATAAGGATGTTAATACTACAGGATCACTTTTTAAAGGCCTAATTTGTGATTGAATTGAGGCTATTTCAAGTATGGCAAACACTGTCTCAATGTAACAAAATAGCTCAAATAATTTAATCATGAAAATACAGGAACGTGTTACTGGGTGGTTGATGCAATGTTAGAGCGTTTCCAGAGAGCTTGCAGGTGAGTAGTTCTGGATCGGCCCTCCTGGATTCAAATGTTGGCTGTGGCTTGGCACCAACATTTGCAATTTTTACCCAGCAAATATCATTGGAGATGACCTGGGGTATTGACTGGCTGGGAGTTCTTAGACAACAGCTGAAATTCCAGAAATTCTGCTTAATTTGTGACCATTTCCTCAGCTCAATCCCCAGAGACTGGGCCAGAGAACCTTGGGAACAACATAGGGATCATATTTTTGCCTACCTTTCACACCCAACACCATTCTAGAAGGTGAGACTTTTTTTAAATCGAAGGATAGTTGATTTACAATGTTATATTAGTTTCAGGTGTACAACATAGTGGTTTGATATTTTTATAGATTATACCCCATTCAGTGTTAAAATAAAATATTAATTATATTCCCTGTGCTCTACATTACATCCTTGTATCTTATTTATTTTATATCTCTGAATCCCCTTTCTTTATCTTGCCCTTTCTACCACCACTCTCCCCACTGGTAACCACTAGCTTGTTCTCTGTAGACTGTTTCTGTCTTGTTATATTCACTCATTTGTTTTATTTTTTTAGATTTCACATATAAGTGACAGCATACAGTATTTGCCTTTCTCTGACTTACCTCAGTAAGCATAATACCCTCTTGGTCCATCCACATTGTTGCAAATTTCATTCCTTTTGTATGGCTAATATTGCACTGTATATATATGACACATCTTTTATTATCTGTATGTCTGCTGATGGACACTTAAGTTGCTTCAATAACTTGACTATTGTAAATAATGCTGCTGTGAACATTGGGGTGCACATATCTTTTCGAATTAGTATTTTTGTTTTCTTTGGGTAAATACCCAGGAGTGTAATTGCTGGATCATGTGGTAGTACTATTTTTAATTTTTTGAGAAGCCTCCATATTGTTTTTCATAGTGGCTCTACCAATTTACATTCCCACCAACAGTGAATGAGGGTTTCCTTTTCTCCACATCCTCACCAAAATTTATTATTTGTTGTCTTTTTGATGATAGCCATTCTGACAGGTGTGAGGTGATATCTCATAGTGGCTTTGACCTGCGTTTCCCTGATGATTAGTGATGTTGAGCATCTTTTCATGTGGCTATTGGTCATCTGTATGTCTTCTTTGGCAAAATATCTATTCAGGTCTTCTTCCCAATTTTTAATCTTTTTTTTTCTATATTGAGTGGTATGAGCTTTTAATATATTGTATATTAACCCCTTAGTAGACATATCATTTGCAAATATCTTATCCCATTCAGTAGATTGTCTTTTGGTTTTGTTGATTGTTTCCTTCACTGTGCAAAAGCTTTTAAGTTTAATCAGGTCCAATTTGTTTAATTTGCTTTTATTTCCCTTGCCTGAGGAGACAGATCAAAAAAATATTGCTAAGACTTAAGTCAAAGAGTATACTACCTATGTTTTCTTCTAGGAGTTTTATGGTTTCCAGTATTACATTTAGTTTTTAAATCCATTTTAAGCTTAGTTTTTATGGTGTGAGAAAATGTTCGAATTTCATTTTTTTACATATAGCTATCAATTTTTCCCAATATCATTTACTGAAGAGACTGTCTTTTCTCTATTATATATTTTGCCTTCTTTGTCATATGTTAAATGCCCATAGGTGTGTGGGCTTATTTCTAGGCTCTTTATTCTGTTCCACTGATCTATGTGTCTGATTTTGTGCCAGTACATTATTGTTTTGATGTCTATAGTTTTGTAGTATAGTCTGAAGTCAGGGAGCATGATATTTCCAAGTTTGTTCTTTTTTCTCAAGATTGCTTTGGCTATCTGGGTTTTTTTTTGTGATTCCACACAAATTTTAAGATTATTTGCTATAGTTCTGTGAAAAATGTCATGGGTATTTTGATAAGAATTGCATTAAATCTGTATATTGCTTTGGGTAGTATCAACATTTTAACAATATTAATTCTTCTAATCCATGAACATGGGATACCTTTCCATTTATTTGTATCATCCTCAATTTCCTTCATCAGTGTCCTACAGTTTTCAGAATATAGGTTTTCACCTCCTTGGTTAAATTTACTCCTAGGTATTTTATTCTTCTAGATGTGATTTTAAATAGGATTGCTTTCTTGGTTTCTCTTTCTGATAGGTCATTATTAGTGTATAGAAAAGGAACAGATTTCTGAATATTAATCTTGTATTCTGAAACCTTACTGAATTCATTTCTTAGTTCTAAGAGTTTTTTGTTGAGACTTTAGGTTTCATATATATATATATTATCATATCAGCTGCAAATAGTGAGAATTTTAATTCTTCTCTTCCAACTGGGATGCCTTTTATTTCTTTTTCTTCTTTGATTGCTGTTGCTAAGACTTCCAATATGATGTAAAATAGAAATGGCAGGAGTGAACATCCTTGCCTTGTCCCTGATTTTAGAGGAAAAGCTTTCAGTTTTTCAGCACTGAGTGTGATGTTTGCTGTGGGTTTGTTATAAATGACTTTCATTATGTTGAGATATGTTCCCTCTCTACCAACGCTGTTGAGAGTTTTTATTGTGAATACGTGTTGAATTTTGTTAAATACCTTTTCTGCATGATGATCATTTGATTTTTATCCTTCATTTTGTTAACGTGGTATATTACATTAATTGTTTTGCAGATACTGAACTATACTTTCATAGCTGGAATAAATCCCTCTTGATCATGGTGTGTGATTCTGTAATTTTTTTTTTTCTTTGTACTGTCTTTGTCTGGATTTGGTATCAGGGTAATAGTGGCCTCACAGAATAAATTTGGGAGTGTTCTGTCCTCTTCAATTTTTTTGGAATAGTTTGAAAACAATATACATTAACTCATTATATGTTTGTTAGAATTCCCCTGTGGATCCATCTGGTCCTGGACTTTGGTTTGTTGGAATTTTTTTGGTTACTGATTCAATTTCAATACCAGTAATCATTCTGTTCAGATTATCTATTTCTTCTTGATTCAGTCTTGGAAGACTGTATGTTTCTAGGAATTTATCTATTTTTTCTAATGTCCAATTTGTTGGCATATAACTGTTCATGGTATTCTCTTATGATTGTTGGTATCTCTGTGGTATCAGTTGTAATTTCTCCTCTTTCATTTCCTATTTTGTTTATTTGGGTCCTCTTTCTTTTTTTCATAATGAGGCTACCTAAAGATGTATGCATTTTGTTTATCTTTTCAAAAACCAGCTGTTGGTTTCATTGATCTTTCCTATTGTTTGCTCTTTTTTTTTTTTTTTTTTTTTTTCCTCCTGATCTTTATTATTTCCTTCTGGAAAGGGAAACTTTTAGCCCACTCTTCTTACAGAACAAAGGCTATGTGGAAGATGTGAAACAATTCCAAGTAAAGTGATATTAAAAGCTGTGTTACCTTCAGGTTTTTGGGGGGTTTTTAAAGATTTTTTTTGTTTTAATGTGGACCATTTTTAAAGTCTTTATTGAATTTGTTACAACATTGCTTCTGCTTCCTGTTTTGTTTTGTTGGCCACCGGGCATGGGGGATCGTAGCTCCCTGACCAGGGATTGAACCCACACCCCCTGCATTGGAAGGTGAAGTCTTAACCACTGGACCACCAGGGAAGTCCCCCTTCAGGTTTTAATTTATGTTACATCCATATTACAAATACTGTGAGGTGATGCTTTGAAGACTATCACTGATATAGAAACTGACTCATGAGAGATTCAATATTTATAAACAGGGAGTAGACTTATACATATAATATGGTGTATATGAATGTATTATGGAGAGACCTAATGAGAAACTGGAACAAAATACTTTAAATGCTTTTTCTAGGAAGAAATAGAAGAGATGATTTTCATTTTCTTCTTTAGAGTTTTCTTTCTTCAAAACGTTCTAATGGGGCTTCCCTGGTGGCGCAGTGGTTGAGAGTCCGCCTGCCGATGCAGGGGACATGGGTTCGTGCCCCGGTCCGGGACGATCCCACGTGCCGCGGAGCGGCTGGGCCCGTGAGCCATGGCCGCTGAGCCTGCGCCCACTGCAATGAGAAGCCCGCACACCACAACGAAGAGTAGCCCCCGCTTACTGCAACTAGAGAAAGCCTGCACGAAGCAACAAAGACCCAACACAAAAAAAAAAAAAAAAAAAAAAAAAAAAAGTTCTAATGATGTTGCATTTTCCTCACCGTGGGGGCGGGGTCGGGGGGAAATGTACCCTTTCGAAGATGTAAAATGGGAAATAAATATCTCTTCTTTTAATTATAATCTCTCTGCCCAAAATTATAATCTAAAACTAGTGTAGAGAGTTAGGAGTCTGGCTTGATGGGCAAAGACTCCGTTTTGAGATATATGGAGTCTGCTTAAGCTTATGGAACGTTCCTTCCGTTTCCAAAAAGTGTCTTAAAACACACTGGAAATTGATGACTATAATTCAACAAAGATTCTCCTTTGCTTCAGCAAATTCTGACATGTATTCAAAGTAGTAGAAAGAGCTCTAAAACCCAGGAAGCTCTTAATTTTATTGTGACTCTCTTTACAAAATTTTGATTAACGCCTCTGCTTCACTATAGAAAAATACACATGGGAGACAAATTGCTTTTTCCAGTGAGTCAAGTTCCATATGAACATTGTGCAATTCTCATTCACATGCTTCGATGGAGTCTTCTCCAAATTAAAATTTGAGGTTATATTGACACAGCCCCGAAGCCAACTGGCCTTCTTGGCTTTCATTATATTCCTATGTGCTTCACTCACAAAGGGCCAGATTGTAGATGAGAAAGTGAAGCTGAGAGCTCTTGAACTAAGAGCCATGGAACATTACATATCCGAGCATAGCGCAAGTGACTGGGATGCCTGGAACAAATAACTTTCTCCTGATCCATTGTGAAAATTCAGCAAACTCAATAATAGCCCTCTGAATTCCTCATTTCATTCCTAGAGACTAAAGTTGATTCTTGTACTTATTTGCTGGCTAACATTCTGTCCAGAGTCTTTTAAGAAAGAATTCTTATAAATTATCAGCAACATTCTGCCTGAATTTCGGTGCTTTAGATAGTGAGCACTGCAATTTGCTGGCTGACACTGTCTGCAATAGAAAATATTAACTTTCTGACATTTCCAGTTCAATATTCAGAAAGACTGGGCACTCTTTAATACAAGATCTGCTATGTATTTACCAGGGGACCTTAAATGGGATGACTAGCAAATGGATCTAAATTTCTCATTTGTATTAGGGGGATAATATTATCTTTTTTATGCCTATCTCATGGAGTTTTGGTGAAGAAATAAGAAGAAATTGGAATAACTTGAAAATATAAGAAACACAGTATTATGTCACACTAACTTCCACAAACGTCCCTATATGTCTACCTGAAAATCAACAAAATTCCTGATTTATCTCTTCTCTATGTTGTTACTTCTATATTTTTATAACAAGCTATTTTGTACTGGGCCCCTCATTCTCTCTCATTAGCATAAACTCCCTCTACTCCTATCCTATTTCCATCCAGACTCCAAATGAATTTCTAGAAATCTCTTCATATGCATAATTTTTTTTTTCTATGATTGGGGAAATAAAAGAGAAGTTTAATTGGAAGAAAGAGTCGGATACTTGCCAGGTACCTTGGGCTGGTTTTTGGTTCCCAATGGAGAAAGAGAATGCAGAGGCAAAATCTAATGGAAGCAATTTTTAGCAAAGATATGAATGTTCTGGGGCACATTCAGATCTGACTCTGTCCCAAGAGACAAAGTATGTCAGAATCAGGAAGAAGATCCTTCTCACTACATCTGAATGGGACTCAACACTGTGCTGACACTCAACATTTTTGGTAACTCTAAAGACAGAAACTGTGGCATGCACATTGATTTTTTTAAAGGGATAGAGCGGCAGTAAACTTCACTTTCTAAAAGGATTTACAAAAAGCAGATGTACAAGATAGAAAAAGACAGGAAAAACAGGGTACAACTTTCATGGTCACCTGTTGGTAACAGGTGGGCTCGAATCATACATGAAACATCCCTGTGGGTGCTCTTACTTTCCCAGGAGCACTTGGCAGAGGGGCATGAGATGCAACTCTTACTGAGTTAATCCAATCAAGACACGTTAGACTATTTCTTCCACAGCTATACCTCTCTGCCTCTCTATTTCCTCTTCTCTTCTCTCCCTCTTCTTTATTCTCTTTTTCAGGGTTCATAGTATTTAGCTGTATTTTCTGAGTTATTTCCGGATTCACTTAAAATTCTGTTTTCTCATCTACATATGCAGTTGGGGTTACATCATGTTCAAGAGTCCTTTGCCAATCACCAAACTATGATTTTTTGAATGTAATGACAGAGGAGATCATACAAAAAGTATATTGCATGGGCGCCAAGTCTGGGCTCATACCGCCTAATCCTACTCACCAGGGAGAATCTTTAAACCTGGTGGAGTAGAGTATGTGAAAACTGGAATCTCACACTCCCTTCCCTTATGTAAAGCTGTAAAGTCACTTCCAAAGCGGGTTTCTGCCAACTTCCATTCTGACAGGAGGTAGTATAAAGGAGGGATTAAGGACATGGGTTCCAGAGCAAGGTTGCCTCTGTTTGAAAGTCAGTCCTTCCACTTACTAGCTTTGGGGCTTTGGCAATGTAATTAACTTCTTTACGCTCCTACTTTCCTCAACTGTAAACTGAGGATGAGTGCAACATGACCTAAGTCATGAGTTTGTAACAAGGGTAAAAAAATTTATATACAAGCGTCTGTTACATAATTTATATAATACAAAATTTGATGATAATCAAGAAAGAGCTACTCTGACAGATTAGAGTATTTATCACATTAAAATCATTGTCTGATTATAATTTTAATATTCCCTCTAAGTCTGTGCCTCCCACGAAGGTTGGACCAAATGGCACGTGAAACATATTTGATGACTGTTAGTTAAATAAATGAAATCTTCGGGTGAAGCCCTTCATTTCTTTCATTAAAGGAAAAATTCTATGATTGACAAATAAATTGAGTATTCTTCGCGTGGCACTACCAGTTATAGAGTTAAATAAGTCACAGTCTTTGTTCTCTGAAAATGTTCAGTCTATTTCTTTGAATCCTTACGATCTCAAATCTTGAATTCTCAGTTTACAGAATAGTTTACAGAATTCAGATCTCATATTGACGCAGAAGATTCCTACATGGCGAGGAGTTGGAGCAGAGGAGAGTAGCAAGCTTTAGAGAGAAAACCAGGGCCTGCCTCCCCCTACCACTGAGCAAGTTCATGCAAAGGGCCCAGCAGGATTAGGTCCGATCAGCCCTGGGCAGGGATTGTGTCTTCATTTGGCTGTTTTTCTTCCTGACTCTGTGGACTGGCATTCGGAGGACCCAGGAACAGGTTGTTGTTAGCTTTGCTACACATTAGAATCACCTGGGAGCTTTCAAAATGTATTGACTCTAATGTAATTGCTCTTGGGTGAGCCTGAACATCAATACTTTAAAAACCCTCCCAAGATAATTATAATGCACAGCCGGAATTGGAACCCAGGGGATGAAGTGAAGCTGTTGTAATTAATTATAGCCTTACTAAGGATGCAGAACTTAGCACAGTGATTTCTAAAACATGGTTCAGTGATATAACTAGAGTTACCAACTTGTCCTGTTTCTCCCAGAACTTCCCAGGTTTATCACTAAAAGTTCCACGTCCCTGGAACACCCCCTACCCCGCAGTCCCAGGCAAACCAAGATAGTCGATCATCCTAGATATAACAAAAAATGACAGAAAGTTATTTTATTTATAATATTCAGTATGAAAATGTACTGCAAATCTATGGATATAATCAATTATATTTAATGCCAAATTTTTAAATAATGGAAACCACCAATGTGCTAATTTTGTGAGGTAATTGTATTTGAGCGCATGTCAGACTTTATAATAAAATGACTCCTGTCACTTCTGCACCTATATTTAAACATTTTAAAGATGTTTCCAATTTGCAAGTTTGTTACCCTGCACTTTATTTTTAAAGTCATCCCTGAACAAGTCTGTTCACAAAAAATTATGCGTACTCTCAAGAAAGTGTGTCACGTTCAATCAAGTGCTGAGAAGGTTTAAGTACATCTGCTCCGTGATTGCTCTTTTAACAGTATCAGAGTCAGTGATGCAAGAACAAGGAAATGCACAACAATCCACAGTGGTATCATTTTAATAGATATTTTAGGCTTCATTTTAAATTTTAGGTGCTTTTTTCTGACTTTCATTTTTAATAAGGAACACAAGCAATTGTAAAATGTTCGATAGCGTTAATTTTATTTTGAATTATCAGTAAGGGTTGGTACATAGTAGGCAATCAATAAGAATACATTAAAAAAAGAAGGAAGGAATGGGGGAAGGGGTTGAAGGAGGGAGGTCTTTTCTACTATTCTTATTGAAAGCTCTTTTGGGCTACTGTATTTATGGAAAAAACAATCTTAAAATTGCACTGTAAAGTCTTTAGAAAAGTTTCTTTACCAAACTTCTAATCTATGTGAATTCATACTTCCTTTTTGATATCTAGCCAAGATAAAACAGTAATAATTAGACGTCAATGCTGGTTTCAAATTTGTTCTCTAATTGAAGAATTATACACACACATATATATTTAAAGCGTTCTTGAGCTAAAGTGACACTGAACTACACAAGGTATACAATTAAGTTTCTGGGTTTAATCTTTCTGGATCAGTTCTGTGGGGAGACAAATGGATTACTTCATGGACTGAGAACATAATTTAGCTTCTAGACACATGAGATAATTCATCCCCCCCCCCCATTTATTCCTAGAAATTAAGTTCCACAGTTCTCTTTGCAATATCTGCCTGATGGGGCATGTTCTAGCACAGTGGAAAGCTAAAGATGTTGGCCACCCAAGTCAGAGAATTTGTACATATTCACTGGGCTCAAGGTAGATCTTAGTTGCCTGAAAATTGCTGAGAGGTGGTATGTCTCTCAAGTTAGACGCTGAAACTTGGCAGTTTACCCAAAGAAACACCAGTTTTGAAAGAGTAAGAGATGGGGAGTTTGCTTCTGGTGTTAGAGGGTCGCTACCATGACTAAAAACAGCTTTGGAGATTCAGGGGAAAAGCAGATAATAACCTTTTCTACTGGGACAGCCCCTCAAAGGGCTCAGATTACATGCACGTACATTGCTTTTGCTTCCTATTTTTCTGTGTAAATCCAGCTGAAGCTGTCAGCTCTCTGACACACTTGAGATCTTGAGTCCTGGTCACACTGTAACTCTAGCACATAGTGATGCTTGATGAAAGTATGCTGGATAAACCTTCCTTTTCACAGGCCATCCTGTACACCCAGATGGAAGGGTGGAAAGGTTAAGATGAACAGGAAATTTGGAAAAGGTTCAGCA
>NW_006779172.1:0-19821 GCF_000442215.2 Lipotes vexillifer | reverse complement strand
GTTCAGCAGTATAAGTTATTACAAGTCTTCTGATAATAGAGCAGTATTAAATTCATGAGACACTGAAAATTGAATTGCTGAGACAAGAGCTATTGTGACTAGAATAGCAAATGTCAGATCATGAATCTATTCACATGGCAAGGATCAAAAGATGATTAGTACAGGTGACAGAGTTGATCTACTTTACTTGAAACATTGAGGCTTCATTTGGTTACTAGGAGGTAAGAAGATGGGCTGCAAACATTTCTTCCATGTTATCTGTGCTCTGTGTTCCAAACTCTTTTAGCCTTCAGAGTTTGGGAGATAAAAGCATAGCAAACTTGTTAATATCAATTTCATAATTTCTTCTTACCTATTTCTTCTTTCATGACTTTTGAAAAATGCACAACTGGTCTTATATCAATAGGCATTTATATTTTCAAAATGGCTCTATATTTTATGGAGAGTAAAAATGAAGTCAATAGTGATTCTCTGGGTTCCATTTGCATGAATGCATTTATACAGGGTCTATGGCAAGAGAAAGGACTTACAGAGTGATAGTTAATCTCATACTGAGGTCAGGATTTAGAGCTATTAAAAAATAAGTGGATAAAATTCCTATTATATAGGAGTTTTTCCTTAGAACACCAAACCCAAAAATCTGTAAGAACTTCCTCCCAATCCTTGATTGACTGATTGATGGATCAATCTGTGTATTTACTTATTTATTTACTTATTAAAACATTATCAGAAATATCTTTTAGGAACATCCATATAAGATGCTATGTGTCTAGGCCAGGGGCTTTCAAACTATAGCCCATGAGCCAAATCCTGAGCATTGCCTCTTTTTGTAAATAAAGTTTTATTGGAACACAGCCATGCCCATTTGTTTACAAATTACCCATGGCTGAGTTGAGTAGTTGCCACAGAAACTGTCTGACCTGCAAAATCTAAAATATTTACTATCTGGCCTATGGTAAGCAGAATAATGGCCCCTCAAAGATGTCCATGTCCCAATTTCCAGAACTTGTGATTATGTTACCTTGCATGGTAAGAGAGACTTTGCAGGTATGTTTAAGGATAACAAGGGTCCTTATAAGAGGATCAGAGTCAGAAGACGTAAGGATGGGAGCAGAAGTCAAAGAGGAAAACAGATGCTACACTGCTAGCTTTGAAGATGAAGGAAGGGACCATAAGCCAAAGAATGCAGGCAGCTCCTAGAAACTGGGAAATGGATTCTCCCCCAGAGCCTCCAGAGGTAAAGCAGGACTCCTCATGGCTTGGTTTAAGCCCAGTGAAACTGATTTCAGATTTCTGATCTCCAGAACTCTAAGATAATAAATTGGCGTTACATTAAGCCACCAAGTTTGTGAGTTACAATTGCAGCTGAGTTTGTGAGTTTCCTATTGCTGCTGTTTGTGAGCAGCAACAGGAAACTCATACACGGTCCTTTACTGAAAATGTTTACTGACCCTGGACTAGGATTTAGTGTTTCCAGAATAATAATCTGTTGTAATAAACAAAAACCTTCAGCCAGGGCAAGGAATCCAAATATAGAGAAAAGCTGCTTTTCAGCGTGGTCTTGGGCAAATAGCTTACCCAAGTAAATCCTCTTTAAAGCATTTAAGACAGACCAACTAGGCAAGATAAGTGAAGGGACCTTTAATCCTTCTGTAAACGTATAGGGTGTCATGCATTTCCTCAACAGATAGAAAGGTATACCTATGCTCTCATAGATCCCAACGGGGGACAACTCACTTGGCTAAATTCTAAAAGAACGACCATGAACTTTAAGGCAGGTTAATTTTTCCTCTAACTCACCATTTCTGAGATGGAAGCTGGGAAATCTCACAGTTGTGCAATATTATTTGAGATAAACAGGTCAGGAAGCAGAGGAATGCCTTATTAGTAAAGTGAATAGCAAGGTAAGCTTATAAAGACTTAATCCTTAAATTCTGAACTTAAATTATATGGACTTATTCCAGGAGGCTGACATGCTTTTAGTTGTGTGATAAGGAGTAAATACCTGGACACTTTTCACAAGTGCAAAAGATTAATATCTCAGTTGTCTGGAATAATCAGCAGTGCTATCTTTAGATATAAAGGAAAGTTAATTTTTCATGTCCATAATTATTATTTTTATTACAACCCATTTTAAATGATATACATAAAATGACAAAACTTCCTTCTGTGTTAACACAGCTTCATTGATTTACCTTAATAAAAAATCTTTAAATAATACAATGCTGTCACAATGGACATCTATTAGATCTTTCAATTTTACACTGTTCTGAAAGTGGTATGAAGTTACAGACTAAGTCTGTACTGATCTTTGGTTATAAACATGAACTTAGTTCCTCAAATAAGTCTCATCAATGATGCAAAACTCAAAAGGAAACAAATTTTTCCAACACCAGTGTGCATATTCTTCTGAGTCACACAGAAATTAAACAATTTTCCCCACGTCGTTTAGTAAGTGGAAAAGATGAGATCTGAACTCCAGCAATAATTCTTCCCTTGACTAGCTCACAATATGGCTCAAGAATCAATGAAGATGATGTAAAATGAAAAGGCTTTGCTAACTCCAAGTATTTATTTGTTTGTGGGTATATTACAGAAATTCATCACTTAGCACTGAGTCTTAGTTTTTAACAGCAAAGCTCTCCTTCCAAAAAGCACCCAGGGTTAACAAAATCAAATAGCTCAAAAACACTTTCTGTCTTGTCAGCAAATATTGGAAGAGATGGGGTATCTTTCAAAGAGAGTCACACACACAAATAAATGTTTTAAGTGTTTGATCTTATTTAGGCACAAGGAAAGATGGCATGTCTACCTGTAAACAGTTTGACTGGCAATGTTTTCTTAGCCTTATTATCATAAAATGCAGAAATGCCAATTTGGGGGAAGCCCTTAAAAATACATGAAATGGGAATATCTGGCTTTGAATCTGAACTCTCCCACTCACTATGTGGTTTGGGCCCATTATTTGATCTCTTGGTGCCTTGGTTTTCTCATCTGTTAATGAGAGTTACTACAAATACCTACTTCTGTTCCTCAGTGCATCTCAGTTCCTTCATCCGTAAATCAGTGTAACGATACTATCAGCCTCATAGGGAGGCTGTGAGGATGAAAAGCCATAACACAGGTAAAACACTTACAGGAGAGTCTGGTGCCTAGCAAAGAAGCCTTAAATGGTAGCTATTATTTTTATTATTGCTTTAGGCCAGACACCCCAGATACCATGCAGAGAAGCTGCAAATGGTAGAAACAAAACAAAACAAAACAAAAATCAAGCAAACAACAATGTAAAAGAAAGCAGAAACAAACACTGAATTTACCTCTAAGGATCTAGTCTCTGAATTTAGAGTCTAGTAGAAGTATTTGTGAGTAAACATGATCTAGAGCAGACGTGATTCCATTAGCACGTTAACCAAAAACATCCTTAACCAAAAACAAACAGGACAACATTTCATGAAAGACCTCTGTGTACACTTTACCTATTTTCATGTTTGCAAGTATACGTATATATATATATATATATATATATATAATTTTTTTTTAATAGAGAATTAGAAAGTCCTTTAAGTTTGCAAACTGGCATGGAAGAAAGAGAGTAAGTTTAGAGCTGGAGAAGCCCAAGTTTGCCCTCAACTCACCTGGGATTCTGTTCCCGCTGGAGAATGGAGGTGAAGCAGAGGAACCTTTCACAGATGAGGCTTAGGTGACCACAGCTCATGTTTCTTACATGACAGAGCAAGGCTTCAGACTGGGGCCTATCTCTGCTTCACGCAGCATTAAACTCCTCCCAAACTGCATTTAGTCTGACAGTGTTTGCGGCTAGGATCCTTACAATTCCTCTCTGTTCTTTCTCTTCTTTAGACCCCTCTATCCTACCCTTCTCTTCTGTAGACTCCACTCCCATCTGTATCTCTGCTCAGGCAACCTCCATGGGGCATGTGGACCACCTGCCAGTTCATGCTCTCTGGCCTCTGGCTTCACTAACAACCTCTGTTCCCTTCCTCACTACTGCTCTGTCTCCACACTGCTTTACTCCTTCCAAACTGCAGCTTCTCTTCCTGGTCACCCACCCTGCTGGGATTGTTCTGCCTTTTCCTCCACCTTTCCCACACTACCTGAATAAGAGTTCCACAGTTATGGTTGGCCTTGTCTTCACTGAATAGAGAATTTCCCAGATTCCAGTCCTACTGATGTTGCCACCAATATGAGGCATACCTTGTCACTGCCTTCCAGATGCTCACAATATAGCTTTCATGAAAGAAATGACATTCTTGTATTAAGAGTCCTATAAGAGTGGGCAGAGGTCTATGACAGTTAGTAGAGAAATCACCTATGAGTATGGTAATCCGGGAGGGCCTCATGGAAGATGTGGCACTTAGGCAAGGAAATGAGGATATCTGTCACTCATTTTATCACCTAGTTGACTAATCTGATCTTGACTTTAAAAGTTGGGAATTTTTGTTTTTAAAGAAAAAATCCAGAGAAGTGGGAAGAGAGAAAAGGGCATAGTAAGTAGCAAGATAAAGAACTGATGGTATGAATAAAAAGCAGGATCAGAAAAATGAAGGACACAGCCCTGAAAAATTTCCTTTTTGATATGTAATTTTTTGTAAAGGATGGAGGCTTAGGAGTCACAAGGCGGCTTGGAATCCCGCCTCTGAAACTAGCTGAGCAATCTTGGATAAATTATTTTCACTTTCTAAGCTTTAATTTCAGTACCAGTTCAATATGGATAAAAATAATAGAAACTTGCTCCATGAGGTATTGAGAGTATTAAATGAGATAGTGTGTGATAAACATTTAGGTATTAGCTATTATGCAATAAACAGCCAATTACCCTGAGCTATTTTTATGGGGTTAAGAGAGCCAGGCAGATAACACTGTATAGAGGCTTCTCTGAATCATCCATATTCAGACAAGGCAATAGAACAGTTAGCTTGATGGACGTCATTCCCTGTGATACTGGTTTCTTCTTAACTGGTCATGGAAGAAATTTAAAGATATTACACACCAAGGCTCTAAGTATGGTGCTTTGCATACAAAAATATCACAGTTCAAGAATTCCCAGTAAAATGGCTGCTGCTTCTGGAGGAGTGTGTGCTTAAGAAATTACATTTCTTAAAGGCTTTCTCCTCTAGGAAGTGTCCAAGGATAATTAAAAGGAAATGTCAACAAAGTACAGGGATAGAAGACTCAAATGGCTAAGAATTACATCTTCCCAGAGACATTAAGTATCCTTGTCTCTTTATTTTTGTTTACTACGTATTTGTAAAATTTACTGTTCAACTGAACATACACTGCTCCCTTCCGTTTGCCAAAGTTGTGTTAGCCTGTAGGGATCCGTGGCTTTCAATGTCAAAGAAGACACTGGGGACATCACCCATCCTCCTTGAGCCTGGCACTGATGAAGCTTAGTAAGTATTTAGGTACTGGATGTGTGACCTTGGATAAATTACTTTCA
Organism: Lipotes vexillifer; assembly: GCF_000442215.2. Classification (NCBI taxonomy): domain Eukaryota; kingdom Metazoa; phylum Chordata; class Mammalia; order Artiodactyla; family Lipotidae; genus Lipotes; species Lipotes vexillifer. The sequence continues at coordinate 14,363 of NW_006779172.1, read as the reverse complement.
CTTTCTCAGACTTTCTCCCATCTGCCTTTCACAAGCTCTCTTCTGCTTTCCCATCCTCCCATGGTCCTTCCAGCATGTTCTTCGAGCACAGTGTCTCTGAACTCAAGGATGCTGGTCACTGCTTCTTTTGCATGGTGTCCCTACCCTGACCCTAGCCATTGTGCAATTCAAGGAAGCAGTCTGAGGCATGTGAACCCAGGATTATTCAAACCCCTTGTTTGTGACTTAACTAAGCAGTATAACCTGACATAGGTACATCTACTTTCTGAGCCTCACTTCCTTCATTTGGGGTGATAACCAACTCCATGGCTGTTGTGAGGGTAACAGGAAATAAATCACTAAACACAGAAATAGGCACAACACGCTTTGGGATTATTTTGTTTTTGTTGTTATTTTACTTTCAGAAATCCTGAAAATAACTATGGGAATGTGATGGGAATCTATGAAGTGAAGGAAAAGTACTTTTAGCCCAGAATTTTATAGCAGTGTATACTAAATACTGCAGAAATTAACTCAGTAGTTTGTATGTGAATGTAAGACTCCCCCCTCCACACTGTGCTCAATGCTATAGATGTCTGATCCTGTCTGTATCTGACACTGGACTTTCTGTTTAAGTTTGCACCCTCCAAAATACGCCCCAATGACACTCTTGCTGCCCTGGTTACCACTAGTCACTCTATATGCTCACTGTTGTGCTTAATCTATGGATCTTTGCTTAATCTGTGGCTCCTCAGGCCTATGTCTGTCCCCGTACTTAGCTCAGATGTCAGTGCTTGCCTTTAGTCGTGTGCTTTGTCCTGCATGCCCTTTACAAGCTCTCTTCTACCCATTCACTGTCCTCCCTTCGTGCACTCTGCATCCACCCTTCAGACTCAATTCCTTCTGACCTCCACTCTCCCCAGCACCTTCCCGTGGACACACATGCATTTGTATACTTTGCATCACACTGACAATGCTCCAGTGAAATTTTTTTTTTTTTTTTTTTTTTTTAACCGGTACGCGGGCCTCTCACTGCTGTGGCCTCTCCCACTGCGAAGCACAGGCTCCGGACGCCCAGGCTCAGCGGCCATGGCTTACGGGCCCAGCCGCTCCGCGGCATGTGGGATCCTCCCGGAACGGGGCACGAACCCGTGTCCCCTGCATTGGCAGGCGGACTCTCAACCACTGCACCACCAGGGAAGCCCCCAGTGCAATTTTTGTTTGGGTATCCTTGCCACTGATGATCCTGCAACTCCTACTGCATGCTGACATTTTTCTTTTGTTTTTTTGCAAACTTACTCTGTACCTGATAATGGGCTAAACAATGTCCTATATAATTGTATTTCATTCTCAAGTATTTTTATTAAATTTACTTAATAGATAAAAAAAAGGTCAAGGTGTTTACAATAATTTATGCTACTTGTATATTTTGGACCATGGGCATCTGACTACAATATTTGAACAAATATTTATTGGTTAAAAATAAGTGAATGAATAAATGTCAGAGAAGATGAATTCAGTCAACAATTCTCAAGGTCCTACTCTGAACAGATTTATCAGGAGATGAATATTAAACTATTTTATATATACATATCATATACATGTCATATAATATGTATAACACATACACATAAATACATATATGTGTATATATGCATATACATACATATGTGCATGTTTTTATATCTTTGTTTTTGGTGGTTTTTTTTGCAGTACACAGGCCTCTCACTGTTGTGGCCTCTCCCGTTGCAGAGCACAGGCTCCGGACGCGCAGGCTCAGCGGCCATGGCTCACGGGCCCAGCCGCTCCGCGGCATGTGGGATCTTCCCGGACCACGGCACGAACCCATGTCCCCTGCATCGGCAGGCGGACTCTCAACCACTGCACCACCAGGGAAGCTCTCTTTGTTATTTTTTACAGAACACATTTTTCAAATCCGAGGTGTCTTAGCCATCTCAAAGTCAGAGAAAAGCACCTAAATATCAAACCACTTACTGTGTGTCTCTCAACAGTGTTCTGAAAACAGCATGGCCTCATACTATTCTTATTAAAATGGTCAGATATAAAGGGGAGAAGAATTCAATCGCTTAATTTAACATGACTCAGAACCTAGTTACATCATCTTTGGAAAGTTCTGGAGCTTAAGAGAGCCTCTGATTGTTCAATGCTCCTTTAATCACTACATGTGGAGAATTGGAATGTCAGGTTATTTGCCGTTGCTACATCAATATCTACCAATGTATTATTGTAAATGCAAAGGTTGAATGAAGCAGCCAGAATTGATTTATGCTCTATGGTTGATGTCAAAAGTGCATGGGAGAAAGTAATGAGATTTTTCCCATTTTCCTCAGCACCTTCCCACAGACACACTTGCATTTACGTACTTAATATAATCCTGAGAGAAACCCAAAATACCTCCTGGCATTGCGCATAAAGGCATAGGGCAGATAGCAGTAAAAGACTGCTTTTCTTTGCCATTCTGTAATTTTGCAATGCTCTCCAACTGTGTGTGGGGTGATCTGCCCCGTACTCTGACTAGGCTTGGCCAGGAGACTTGCTCTGATCACTAGAATGAATCAGAAGTGATAGTCTTCCAGTTCCAAACCTGAGCCTCAAGTGTTTCTCTGGCTCTCTGCACCGTGAGAACTTGCCAAGGGTGAAAGTTCTGGAGAATGAAAAACAGGAGGGGCAGAGACCCAAGTTTCTGGGTTCCTCCAGTCGCAGTTAACCTGTATCCTGATACTCAGCTGACCCCAGACTCTTCAATAAGACCAGTGAAGATCAAAAGAGCCATCTAGCTAATCCCAAACCAAGAGATGCTAGTTGTTGCAAGACTTCATTGAGGGTTTGCAGTTGTTGGCTTGACAGGAAATGGTGATACAAGACTCAGTTAAACTGGGGACGTAACTGATGAAGGAGAGAGAAATGAAAAAGATGATAATAATAAGAGAGGAAGCCCAACAGTGCCTTACCTAGAGATGCAGACGGCTCTCCTTGAAGAAATCCCAAGCTGATTTACAGGAGACCAGCTGGAGTTGCCTCTGGGGTCTCACCAGAAGGTCTAAGAGGTCGCTTGGAATAGGAAAGATATAGAAGTTGGCCAAAGGAAGGATTTGGAAAATGTAATAGGTCCAAATGAGCCAAAATTACAGAAGCTCTGGCTGACTTATTATTAAAAAATAAGTGTGAATTCTTATACCAGAAAAAAAAAAAATCAGAGTTGAGGATTATGGCTAGTGCTGGAGGAGTTAATTAGCTATTGGAGCTGAGATAAAAATTAGAGAACTAGATTTTTTTTTTTTAATTTGAAAGAGATTTGGAAGTGACTCAATCCAGTTGTTGGTTTTTAAAAGCTTTTATGCCTCACCCCCTTTCTTCAAGTAACTATCCCAGTGGGATCCTCATATATAGTAGATAAATGAGCCCCTAGCTGAGTTCGGGATGGAGTAGGGAGCCTGGAACCTTTTCCCCCCAGTCTCCATGGTGCTCTCTGAGTCACTGCTGTGGAACTTCTAGGGCTTCACTGGTCACGTGTGCAAACCAGCCACAATAGCAATGTTGGGACTTGAACGCCTCACAGAGGGATTTATTATACAACTGAGCTCCCCTAAATGGCCTAAAAATTATTTCTATACTTGTGAACATTATGATGTTTACATTTTTCCTCTTCCACCCAATATAGGATACACTGAAGGCTGATTCCGGTATCTTTTCTTTGGAAAAAATTTCAAGGACTATTCATCCACTTAATTGTTAATATTTTACATGAATGGTAGTTTTTCAGAGAACCTTTCCTTATGAATAATCACTCTACGTTTTGATTTTCCAGTCTCTGCCAAATGAAGTTTTCTTTCCTTCTCTGGCTTAGAGTTCAGTACATCTCTATTTCCAGCATAATATTTTATTTCACTGGCTGATGAATCTTAACATTTAGTGTCCTTCTGAGGGTGACATAGGATAGTTCTCCTATATCACCTTTAAAATGGTGCCAACTACAACCACATCTGGTTAAAGTGAATGTTGGATTAATAAACAAAGCCAAGATACACTTACAATATAATGTCTAAGTTAGAACAAACATATACTAGAGTCCTTATCCTTTTACCATAAGGTTCAAGCTCTTCGGTATGGTAAGCATGACCCTTCATTACATAAACTCTGCCCATTACTTCTCCATCTACAACTTTGAAAGCATATTCAAAGTTTTTGTACTCACCAAAAATGCCACGATGCCTAATCTTGTTATATCTTCACAAATGCTGTTCCCTTGCCTGGCATGCTCTTTCTCACTTGTTGACATATTAAATTTCTCTTCTTCCTTTAAAACACTGCCTCAGCCTTACTTCCTACAATGAAGTTAAATAGTCCCTCTTCTCAACTACTTGTTTTCTATATATATATATATATATATATACCAAAAATGGGTCGCTTTGGAAGGGATAGGAAAATTCCTGATTTGACTGAATAGCTGATGCTGTCATGTCTCCCAGATAAAACTGTAATTTTTTTTTTTTTTGCCATTATACTGTACCATAACTGTGTATGTGTCCTGCCTCTACCCAATGAGAAGAGCAAAGTCCAATATAGCATTTTCTGTATGGCAGACATTCATCACATATATAAACTCATTTAATCGTCATAGCTTTATGGGAGTAGGACTATTATTATCATCTTCCCCTTTTACAGATGAGGAAACTGAGGTACCAAGAGTTTACATAGTTAGTTGGAATCCAAATCCAGGCAGGCAGGTTCCAGAGGCTATATATACTATGTTGTCTCTTGACATTGTGGGCTCCCTGAAAGCACAGAGAATGTCTTGATGCTTCCATATTTGCCAATCTGAACCAAAGTTAATATGGCACACACAATTTCCACTACTGCTGTTAAGAGGTGCAACAGTATCTTATCTGGGATAACTCTTGCTTTCCAGGGGGATACTAGTATTCTGGCAACTATAAATCCCTCCATGAACTTGAATGACAACAGTGAAAACAATCTGTATGCATGTACTCTGATCACAGCAATCTAGCCAGTTATATGCTCCTTGGCTCAGATCATATTTCTTCAAAGACCTTTTATTACATGATATCCTATATGCATTTGTTTAATGAAACTGATGCTATCACCACTCACATATGGTTGTCCCACAATTCTGCTACTAAAGCAGACTGGGGAAAAATATTTTCTTTGATTCCAAGAGATGAATTGACTTGACTTATCAATGTATGCTTGCTTTCCTGATTTTACTTTGGCTATTGGAAGAATTGTATCTGGGTAGATTTCCCATTCTAATCACTCAGAAAACAGCTGTGGGGTCCCTGAATATTAACAAACAAGGGTTCCAAGGAAAACAAGATGCTGGTTTGAGGGCATTTTCAGTGATCTGACAGGTCAGCAAAGCATTCATGTTGTGAACACCTGTCACAAGGTATTCACAGCCAGCACGATGCTGCTGATTCTCAAAAGTGGTGCACAGCAAACAAAGTAAAGAAACGCTTCAGAATGTGGAGAAAGGCAATAACTAAGCTAGCAAAGCCAATTATGATTTTTCAAAATGTAGTTGGTAGGGAGTTCAGCAGTCAGTCAGTGAAATGCAATTTTCTGTGAGGTAGCAGGGATTTATTGTACTATAGTGCTCTTATTTCTCCAGTTATGGAATTAAAGGACATGACAGAGTAGAAGAGTAGAAAAGAAGGATTCCAGAAAGAAGGACTGGATAACCATAAGTGAAAGCATCCCTAATAAATATATATCCTAGAGCACCTGGTAATTAGAATGGCACTTAATTTCTGATACTTAAGCCTGGGGTTTGCATACACTACTAGTTTTGATGTCAAATATCTACTATCGAATGTGTGCTTTCCCCGTGTAACTGTAGAGGGTCAGGTAAAAGACTCCTATCCATCTTCTCTTTTTAATCAAGTAATTTCTACATAGTGTGTAAGTCATTTTCCAAGGGAATACAGTGACTATATAGTATTGGGGACTGTAAAAGTTCTCCCCTGGACAACTAGTTAAGGGCCAATGTGGAAGTGCCTCTGTCCTTATATTGCCAGTCCAGACTCATCTTACAAACTCTGTTTCTATAGTATCCTGTCACTACTTTTTAACTCCATTTGGGCATCTCACAGGGCCCTCAAAACTTAACGAATCCCAAATGCAACTCAATTATGGCTCTCCTGACAAAACGTCTATTTTTTTTTTTATCCTCGTGATTATTATTTCAGTAAATACTAACATATCTGCCTACTGTCCAAGTCAGAAAGCCAAGTGGATTCAGAGGGTTTGCCAGAAGGACTGTGGGAAGGCCTAAGGCAGAAGAAGGTTATGGAAGGCATACCAGAGTAGGGTGCAGACATAAAAGACAAACACTAAAATATGGGAATGGGCACCTAATTCTTCCCTATTCCGATGCCTGTGTTGCATCTATCACTAAAATCAGCCACTTCTATCCCTGGGAGAGCCCTCCATCTCTCCATTTCTTTCTCCCTACCTCTCTAGTCAAGCTACCATCACTTCTTCATTTATTACTGCATTGGTCTCCCCAGTGACCTCAGAAATCCTCTCTACTTTCTACAATCCACAGGCTCACATTTGTAATCAGAGCATTGTTTTTTTTCTTTTCAGTGCAAAGTTTACCATTTCACCCTCCAACTTAAAATCCTTCATGGTTTTCCATTGTCTCCCAAAACAGACCTTTATATTCCTAGCAAGGCTTTGACAGAACTAGGACCAGGCTTTGATTCTGCATTGGACCTCCCCTCTGGTTCTTAACTGGGTGTAGATTTTGCATCTCAGGGGATGTTTGACAATGTTTGGAGACAGTTCTGATTGTCATAAGTGATCAGGAGTGTGCTGGTTTCTAGTACATAGAGGCAGGGATACTGCTAAATAGTCTACATTATACAGCACAGGTTTCTCACAACGAAGGATTACTTGGCCCAAAATGTCAATAGTGTTGAAGTTGATAAAACCTGAAATCACCTTATCTCATGGCCTCTTTCCTTTCACTTCCTTCATTTCAGCTATTTGTTACTTTTTTCACTTCCATGGATACACTATATTTAACCACATCTTTAATTCTTCCATATGGTGTTTCTTCTTCCTGGAATAATCTACACATTTTGCCCTCTGACCCCTAACCCTTGACTTGACCAACTCCCACTCATCCTTAGTTTTCAGCTTACTTACTTACTCAGGGAAGCTTTTCCTGAGCCATCATACTAGATTTGTTTCCTTTGCCGTATGTTCTCAGAGAATACAGCATCTTTCCTCATAAACACACTTTTATTGTCAGCTCTCCCACAATACTGTGGAATTAATTCCTCAAGGGTAGGGACCATGTCTGTCTCATTCACCTGAACTCCAGGGCCTAATATACTATAATATGCTGCCCTTAAGAGTCTCCCTATATATAATTAAAAAGTACTCAATGAGTAAGGCCTAAATTCATGCATGAATAAATGAATTAAAATTGCTTCCACTAAACTACAAAATTTTTTTCAAACCAGATCTTAGCTCAAATTTCAGTTGGCTTATATTGGAGGCAGTTGGTCTGTAACTCCCATCACCACCAATCCTTTATCCAGTGTAGGGCACAGGCTAACTAATGACATCCATGAATGTTCTGTGACCTTTTATATCTTGGAAGTATGATTTCAAGTATCCTCACTGTGAATGAAGTTTAAGAAGCCTGAATCTATCCTTACCACTTTTTAGTACCAGTAAAAGTCTTTGAAAATCCACAATCAAGTGTGATGTGAAAGCAACAAGAGATGAAAAGTTTTTCTCTTGGAATCACAATATATGAGTTTGCCAGTTTATGTGTTTCACCCAGAAAAACATATTTTTCTAGATCCAAATACAATTGGATTTGTAAACACCCATTCCTGTCATCATCTCTTTAAAACAGCAAGGTTGGATGCACTTTGCTTTCCTTGATATGAAGTGTTCTCATCACCTTTTATACTTACATATTTCCTCTCTTTGGAGAAAAACACCATCTTCCCAGTGCAAGGGGCTCAGTGAAGACTTTCACACAATTTTTTAGAGACAGGAAATTTTTGCTGTTCCCACCAGACACCAGTTTCCTCAAAATTCCAGTTACAGAGTAGATGGCATTTGAATATCTTGATCACAAAGGAAAGGCCCATCTGGTTGAAATGAAAGGAAAGTGGCTGTCCTGTAGCCTTCGCAGACATAGATGCAGCTCACAAACTACTCATTCAAGCTGCAGACAATAATACAATGATGTAATTTTGGATGTATTCCATTGTGATTGGAACAATCTGTAACCCTCCTAATATTGGGCATAAGGATACTGAAGCAGGAAGGACACCGGTTTCTTTCAACAGGGTGACATTTAACGGAACCATACAGGAAATTTCATGACTTGGCCAAATGTGAAAGAGAAATATTCTCTTGGGCAGGAAGAGTGTGTATCTGTCCAAGGGATATTTATACTCTACTCTCACTGCAGAGAGAAAGAAGGAAACTTACAGAGTAGATTAAGAAAAAAAAAACAAAACGGTGTCTGTAATAGCTGATAGTCCCCAGCACAGACTGTGCTACACACTTTGCAGCCATTTTGGGGTGTACAAATAAGAACTCAGAATTTAGGCAAGAACTTTAGACATCAAACAAACAAACAAAAAACCCAAACAAACAAAAACTAGGCAAAAAGAACTGGATGAAGACAGATCAAGAACTGAGACTTTAGGGAATTCCTAGCTCTCCAGTGGTTAGGACTCCAAGCTTTCACTGCAAAAGGTGAGGGTTCAGTCCCTGGTCAGGGAACTAAGATCCTGCAAGCCGCTTGGCATGGCCAAAAAAAAAAGCTCTGAGACTTCCTTTCATTTGAATGGTTATAAGGGTTACATTCAATTCCCCAAGCAAGAAGTAAACAGGTTGAGAGCCCAATCTTTTGTCTACTGTGGCAGTTCACGATTGATTCCTCACTACTGAACGACAGTAAGCAGTGTGTAGTCCTCTTTACAGAACAGTATGGTTATTCATACTTTATAACTTCTTTTGACATATTCAAAATGTGATGAGTTAAAAAACCTCTTCATGCTTATGTAAACGCCTAGACTAGGGAAACCCTATTAGCATGTGAGCTTTGTGCTCAGACTGGACCCATCCCAAATAAAAAAACAGCAACACATATCTGCAGGCACTAAGCATCCTATTTATATTAAAATATTTAATTCTTATAACAATCTGTAACAATTCAACAAGAAAGGTACTATTATGATTTTCATTTTACATCTAAGGAAACCAGGCCTAAAGAGGTAAAATGACATGCCTGAGGTCACATAGCTAGTGAACCTCTGAGCCTCAAATATCTGAAATATTTGTGGTTTAATTAAGCTCATTTGTGATAAGCATGTATATTTCTTCCCTCTTCCAGCAGGAGTGTTAAGTTGTTTGCACCTCTCTACTCTATAGCTTCACCACCAACTTAAGCAGCTCTCAATGCTCCAGCTCAGGCTGGAACAAGAATAATGTTCAGGGAGAAGTTTTCCCTAGGGCAGGGCAGAAATTACACGCACTGCCGTGCACACTACACATTCAAAATACCATTTGGAGCTCTTTCCTTGTAACTCAGGAAATGAGCTGTCCCCTTGAAACACCAGTGATGACACAGAGAGACCCAGCATACCCATCCAAGTTAAAGGAGATGGATCAAGTATATGAAAGCAAAAGTTGGTTGTTTTAAAAAAATCGATAAGCTACAATATTCCATGGGCCAAGGTGATAGTATCAATACAGATAAGTATCAAGGATTTCCCCCTAATGATCTTTATCTCAAGGTGAGTCCTTCGGCTTAGCAAAGTGTTTATACAACAAAGCATTAAAGATTAATATCTATAATATTTTCAAAGGAAGGGAAATTTTCCCTTGACATATCTTATTTCCCTTAAGGTCCCAGAAGAGGGAGAAAATGATATACCCTGCAGTTCCCTATTCAATCAAACTTAAATTCCCCGTGACTAACTTCCCATAAATATTTCTGGATAAATCATACAGTGTTTCTCTTGCGGCACCTAGAAACACCATGACTGTCACCCCCTAGAACCAACAGCTAAGAAATGGTAGGTAGAGATTATGGAGACATGCTAATATATTTTGATGAATAAGGTACCCTGAAACAGTGGCTGAAAAATGTAAAATACTTCATACAGTCATATATCAACTGCATATTTTACATAGCCTAATCCTTCATTTATTCTCCCTAAAAAGGGAAATAAGGATGCTAAGTAGAAACTGGTGATTCTAATCTAAAAGTGATTCACTGGACTCCAAGGGCTTCCTTTCTTTCCTTTATGTAAAATAGAGGAGGACATTCTCATTCATTTGTTTCTTCATTCAAGAAACTTACTGCATACTATGATTATTAACTAGACCAGTAGGTTACACACTTTAATGTGAATGCAAATGATCCCATAACATTGTAAACTGCAGATTGGTTTTGGGGTGGGGTCCAAGAGTCTGCATTTCTAGGAGGAGTCGATGCTGTTGGTCTGTGGACCACCCTTTGAGTAGTAAGAGTCTAGATCAGAATTATCCAACTGAAATTTCTGTAATGATAAAAATGTTCTATATTAATTAGCCCAATGTGATAACCAGTAGACACATGTAATTACAGAGTATGTGAAATATGGCTAGAGTGACTCTGGAAATTTTAATTTAATTTACTTTAATTATATAAAGTTTAATTTAAATAGCCACATATGGCTACCATTGACTACATTATTGGAGAATTCAATCTCATAAGGAAGAACAAGCTTACCATTTAATGGAAGATATTTAACCAGATTATTGGGATGTGATATGTTCAGTCCTTTAATGATATTATTAATAAAATGAAATTAATAAGAGAGGAAGAAATGAGGGGATGTGAGGTATGAGCAGGTTCCAGTTAAATGATCTGATCGTCAATTCTCCTAAGCTCAAACGTAATGGCTCTCTAGCTCTGTATATATGGCTAGAGCCCTAAAAGCAAGGTGAAAAGGAAAAGAGGAATGCGTGTTGAATTTTACTTTGTCAAGGTATGAATTAGCCATGGTGACCCCTCCAAATACAGGAAAAGACTCTTGTCTGAGCTGCTGTATCGCTGCAACTTTGTACCTTTAGTTAGAAGGACCAGATGAAGACACCATCTTTGCATCAATTGGATTATGATTAAATTCCATAGGAGAACAGACAAGACTCATCAATTCTCATAGGGAAAGCTGGTTGACACCTATTAATCCCCTACTCCAAGGAAGAAATAATTTGGTGTGATAGTTATAGGCAACATCTGACCTAAAGAACCACATCAAATTGTCATGACAACTGATGGTCTATAATCTGGAGATAACCATCTGATCTCTCTGACACTCATTAATGGAACTCCAGCTGTGCCTGCTTTCAAAGCAGAGAAAAGCAAGACAGGGAAAGGGGAAAAATGCAAGAGGTCTCTGTGACTTGTTAATAGTTCTCAGGATTCTTTCCTAATGGGTTTAGTTTGACATGAAAACAATAATATTTGGTGTCATCAGCATTGTCTTTTGAAATACACACTTTTTTCCTCCTGGTACATGTTTCAGAAAGAATGAGTCGGCCATTAAAATTTACACAGTTCCGAGTCTATTGCTTTTTCTTCCCCTAAATGATTGCTGACTCGAAGAGGGTAAATTTATCTCCCTTTTTGTTTTTGTTGTTTTGTTTTTCAGTTAATGGGGGGGAAAATTACTTCACTGTAACTATGGTAACAAAGATGCACCTTTTTTTTCTTTCTTCTCCTGTAGTTTGGTAGATATTCAGCTTTGGGATGTGGAAAATCTCAAAGGTCTTAACCAGTTTAGCACTAAAAAGAAAACCCCAAATCATTTTCTTCTCAAGTTTCAATAGCTATGAAATACCCATTAGAAGAATAATATCACAACCATGTATGAACTGTAGAACGTTCGTGTCACATACACTAAGGTTCAATAAACCATTTTTGCTGTATCTTATCTTTTATGAAATAGGAATGGGTGACAAACTTCCTAGAAGATAGATCCAGCCCCATTTAGTTAAAGCACAACACTTATCAAATAGAACCCTAATTAAAGACCTTCAGTAACTTGTGGTTGCTTATCAGACCAATTCTAAACAGTTTCGCCTTCTGTTTTCACACAAAGACCCTAGGACCTTCTAGAAAACCTAAGAGGACTCAATCTTATTCAGTAGATGCCCCTGCCTTGCTTATATGCCTGATTTTACTGATTGTAGCTTATATTGTTTTCCTCATCTCGTTTGTGCTCCCTTCTCTAGACTTCCTTCCTCTGTCTTTAGTTCCTTAATTCTAATTCAAATACCAAGGCATATGGATCTCACAGATATCCTTTACCTAAATCCGGCAACACACTTTGGGACATCCTCACATGTTCTGCACTATCTACTCTAATTAATATAACACTCTCAACTTAGTCTGTCTCTTGTGTTATTGCCCACTCACCTTTCCATCTTCTGACACACATCTAATGAGAGAAATAGAGGAATAAAAAGCTGTGATCATTCAAAAATGTCCTTGATAGTTTCCCATGGAATTCCAAGGGTGTTCTGAAGTATTATATTTCTGTTTGTTTGTTTTCGTGGTTGCAGTTGTGGTCGATGCTCTTGTGATTTTGGTGAGCCTCTGATAAATCTGTTCAAACAAATTCTTGTTCCAATACTCCTGCTTCATTTAGCTTATTCATTTATTTAATCATTCATAATGAACGTGTAGTAAGTGCATCCTATGTACCATTTACCATGCTAGATGATGAAAGAATTGCAAATGAAAATACAAAATAATGCTGTCTTCAAAATGCTTAAGTCTAATAGAGACCAGAAAGTAAACAATTACAAATCAACATGAGAGGCCAAAGATATATGACAGCTAAATGCAATATGTGTTCACGATCCTAAACTGTATCCAATATTGGAGTTTTTGTTTTTTTAAAAGCCATAAATGACATTTTTGGAACAAGTGGACAAGAATATCATTGTAAATTAGATAAAATGATTGTGTCAATATTAAATATCCTGAACTTGATAACTGTACTGTAGGTGAAAATCAAGGGGTAAGAAGGCATAATGAATATAACCTACTCTCAAATGATTAAAAATAAACAATTATATAATTGTTATAAATATATATATACACGTATACATACCCCCCCACACACACACAGACTATAAAACAAATGTAGCGAAAATACAAAAAAATGGTGAATGTGGTTAAAGGATATATGCAAGTTCTCCAAATTACCCTTGTAACTTTTCCGTAAATTTGAAATTGTCTCAAAATAAAAAGGAAACCAATATGGTGTACCACAAAAGAGATTTGGGTCAGGAAGTTCTGGATGTGGTGAGAAGAGAGAGCTTCGCTCTGCTTGGTCAGGTGGGGAAAAAAATGGTAAAGAAATGCCTGACCCATGATTTTAAAGGGTGACAAGTTCAAATCAAATAGAAAGAGAATTGGGGCTGCAGGCAGGGTTGAGAAAACTGCAGGGATGCTATTACACAATTTATGAATATAAAAGCTAGTCCTCCATTTTTCCTGCCCCACCACCATAAAACAAGAACAACGGTTATAGTTAAAATATAGTTCTTATCATTCCCATTAGCCTTGAGAGCAGTGGTACTCTGTAATTAAATCTATCTAAATGATATATTACAACTATGGAGCAATATTTAGTACTTTGAACTGTCAATTAAAAATGCAAAAGTGATGAACATATAAGAATTCAAAGTACAAAATATAAAAATACAAGAATGAGACAGTTGCCAGTTTGTCAAAAAATACTCATGATGCAAAGGCGAGACCAATGTTTGCCTTCAGTTTCTCGAGTAGATAGTAACAACATAAGCTATGTTGAGTTCTGGTTCTTTCCTTGGAAGTCTGTAAGCACTTTTTGCTACAGACTAATACTATATTTAGTATATATCCTCACAAAAACCCTCTGACATAGGATACATTTTTATATTAGGCTATATCTGAGCAAACAGCGATTTGAAGAAATGCAGTACCCTCTCCCAGGTCAAGCATCCAGGATGTGGCAGAGGTGGGATTCCAACCCTAACAACCTGGTGACAAAAGCCTCCGAACTTGACCATGCCTATGTAAAGGGAGAGGAGTTCAGTCTAAGGAAATATTTTCAATTTGCCAAACTCTTGATATAAGTTGAATATTTAATTATAAAACACCTGTAAAGTAGTAATATTCCTATTTTACCTATGAGAGAACAGAAACTCAGAGAGTACAATAACTTGCCTAAAATAACAAATGTCTGACTTTTGATCTACTCTCGTCTGTCTGACTTCAAAGCTCCCTGTAATTTTTTTTTTTTTTTTTTTTTTTTTTTTTTTTTTTG
>NW_006779171.1:0-419 GCF_000442215.2 Lipotes vexillifer | reverse complement strand
CGATGACCAGCAAGCTACAGTGCTGGACACCCTATGCCAAACAACTAGCAAGACAGGAACACATGCCCACCCATTAGCAGAGAGGCTGCCTAGAATCATAATAAGATCACAGACACAACAAAACACAGCACCAGACATGGTCCTGCCCACCAGAAAGACAAGATCCAGCCTCAACCACCAGAACACAGGCACCGATCCCCTCCACCAGGAAACCTACACAACCCACTGACCCAACCTTACCCACTGGGGGCAGACACCAAAAACAATTGGAACTATGAACCTGCACCCTGTGAAAAGAAGACCCCAAACACAGTAAGTTAAACAAAGTGAGAAGACAGAGAAACACACAGCAGATAAAGGAGCAAGGTAAAAACCCACCAGACCAAAGAAATGAAGAGGAAATAGGCAGTCTACCTGAA
>NW_006779170.1:0-251 GCF_000442215.2 Lipotes vexillifer | reverse complement strand
ATATATCAATATATATATACAGCATGTTCACGTTTATAATATGTATACTATATATATAGACATCCATACATGTATACAATATGTACACACAAATATATAGGCTTGCATGTATACTGTATATAGTACTTACACATATACTACAAACGCACGCACATATAAACATATGTGTATACATATATATAATATGCATACACACATATACAAATTAGTAGGCTTGTATATATTCAGTATTTTTACATATTTAGTTTTGT
>NW_006779169.1:0-13338 GCF_000442215.2 Lipotes vexillifer | reverse complement strand
CGCGTCTCCTGCATCGGCAGGCGGACTCTCAAGCACTGCGCCACCAGGGAAGCCCTGGCTATTAGCTTTTTGAGAACATATTTTTTATCTACCCTTACAACATCTGGTTATAAATTTATAATTTATTTAGGACCTTGCATTTATGTGTGTTGTGTCCCCTGTTGAAAGGTGAGAACATATGCTTATGAGTTTCACCCATTTGTTAGTGGTATTTAACATATAAAAGCATTTTGCAGTGTTTGAGTAGTATTGCCAGTATGTCAAAAAGCTTTACACGTTGTTTAATATTTTTTGAGGCAACTATCCTAACCTTCTACATTTTCCCATATTGCCTATTAAATATACCAGCCATCTGGAATCCTAGCTGCAGTTCAAGAATTCATTTAAATAAAATCCCACAATTTAGTTGGTTAATAATCCATTAAGCACCATGTTACTGAAGAAATAACTTCACTGACTAACTTTTTAGAGAAGTAGGCCATATATAAAATTTATCTGTTGGCGACCTAGGCTGTAGATGTATCAGAAAACAATTTAAGTGTCTGTACAAGTATGTAGATACATACTTCTTATTGAAAGGGAGTGTACATATAGTCATAGAATATAGCATGTGACGATAAGCACAGTTGAGAAAATAAGAAAAAATATTGTATAAATTAATAGTGTAAATCAAGCATTCAAAAACTTTAGGGTATTTAATAATTATTCTGCCAAGGTATCTAAATGAATGAAAGTCATAAATTGGATGCTTTAAAATAAAATGTATAAATCAGTCTTGCAAATTTGGGTTTAGGAAATGTATAAATTATTTCAGGCATGTTAAAATTAGATTATAAATCAAACCCAAACTGAATACTTTAGTGGAATTGGGTTGTAATCTGGGCCTTGCTACTAAAAAGCTGCATGATTTTTATTGTTGTCAGTTTCTTTTGTCATTTATAAACAAGAGGACTGGGTGAATCAGAGCTCACACAATGGTGGTCTCTGTCTTTCTAGTATGTGAATCCAAATGTCTCTATGCTGCAACCACCGGTCTCTATTTACTTAGCTCAGCTGATTATCCTGAAAATATTTGAATTTACCTCTTCTAGGTAGATTATTTCAATAGTCTCTTTCTAAGCTAGAATTTTATGATTTTAAATGTCATGCATGCATCCATGTTATTAAGTTAGACACATCAAGAAACATACATGGAAGAAACAAGATTCTGATTGCCTGAAATTTGACAGATGTCTTATCTGTATTATAAAGGATGTGTGTGCATCAGCCTTCTCCTTCCCCACATGATTATGGTCATGACGGTAGTTTCCCTGTAAATTTCTGATTGATCGTCCTTTACATAGGCTTTAGGCGTTGTACAGGAAAAACTCTAGCTAATGTAAATGTTCCTTTCTCCTTGAATAAAAATAATCAGTGACCTCTAATAGCAACAGAATGTTTTTAGAGAGGTGGAGGACTTCTGGCAGATCAGTGATTCACCCTTTAACAGTATGCCATTGATACCATTTCCAGACATATGCTCTCTGGAATTTGGCGACTTGCAGATGTTTCAAGGGGAAGCTGTCAGCCGAGTTGTCCTTTTGATATAGAGTAGTTCTAGGATGTCCTGCGTGTATCATCACCTGATTTAATCAAAGTCTTAAGTTTCAGTAGGTGAGGAATAAATTCATATATTGTGACTTTGGTGTCATTTTGATAAATATTGCTGGCTATAACAATCATTCTATTCTTTGGGAACTAAATGTAGGTGCTACAATTCAAGAATATAATTAATATCCTTATTATCGATCATTGCAAGTCACCCATAACTTATTCTGACTCACTAAATTTATTTAAGGTGACCATCAGTATGTAAGCTTTGGACATATTTTGGTGTATGTACCACATTTTCTAGCTTCTGTCACCTGTTGAAATAAACTGAAAGCAGGTTTTCATACCTATTTTGTTTTATTCTGTAATTATAATTTTCTAATTTTTTTTTTTTACTTTCTATACCAGTAACGTTGTAAAATATATCTTAGTCATTGTGAAGGTAAAACAAAACTTTTATCTAAGGTTCCCTCTTTGTAAAGTGTGTCCCATTTTGCAAAATGGTTTTGCTGGATTGATGGATCTCATTTGATAGTCACATTAACCCTAAGAAGCAAACTGAAATATTACTGTAGTTTTATAAATGAAAATACCAATGTTCAGAATGAACAGGTTGCTCCTGAGTGGCAGAGCAGCCTCTTCCTGATGTCCATCCCAACATTCTTTCCATAATAAGCATCAGCTCCTTCAGGGAGGCACATCAATGAACCCCTCACATAAAGCAAGTACAGAGTGACTACCTCTCGAACTTCAGTGTACACTGAAATCACCTGGAGGGCTTGTTAAAAGTGCATTATTATGTTCTCAGCCCCTACAGATAATGTCTTGAATAGGAACTAGAACTGACACTTTAAATAAACACTTCTAGGTGACAAGTGGACAGAAAAATCACACTATGTGAAATTCTGATTTAAAAAAGTATACCCCCAATCTTTAGTGGTTTATAAAATAACTTAGATCAGAACCTATGTTATTTGAACATAACAGCGACACGTATGTTGGGTAAGTTTTATGCCTGTGTGTCTAGAATTTCATATGTAAAATGCAAACTGATTTAGATAACAGTGCATGCTGTTTCTTGATTACATTACTTCATGCCCTCAAGTAGTGGAGGCACTGTTCTTGTATGTAACATATTTTTGAATGCCTAAGATTAAAATGAATTTATTTTAGTCATAATTTCTGTTCTCCCTCTCTTTCTCTCCACTCTCTCCCCATTTTACTGTGAATGAGCAGGTGGTATAAAGTAGGTTTATGATAGGATTTAAAATGAAAAGCAATTAGAAGAGTAATTAAAAGTGGGAACTGACAACATGTCTCAACGTGCTTGATGTATAAAGTATAAATATTCCAGGGAAATTTTATTTTGTTACTTAAAAAATTATGAATCAAGGGAAAGCATAGAGTGTTTGCTCTCACTAGCTCCCTCATCACATCATTGCTTTATCAGCTGTGTCCTGAGCAAGAGCCAGGAAGGGAAATGCAAAGTATATTTATTTAAAGAACTGCTACTACCAGACAATGACCAAAAAATTCCTCTGTCTATTGTAAATATTGAATCCTTCACTTGTAGTAGTCGAAGAAATGACCTTTGTAATAGATTTTTTTTTTGCCTGAATTAAGCAGAACCCAAAGTTCTAAAGTGTTAAAAATAGACAGTGTGCAGAGTTCCACTTTCAGCATGACAGACTGAGCTCCACAAACCTGCTCCCCAGTGAAAGTGATCTCTGGTCTGAAAAAAGAAAGAAAGAAAAAAGAAGATAAAAACCCCAACTATTTAAAATCTCTGGAAATGATTTTAAGAGCATAAGGCCACTGATTTTAAGAGCATAAAGCCACTGAGAAAAACAGCACATTTGAGAGACTCTACTAAAACTAGTTAGAACAGGGAGAATATGTAATGTTTGAACCAAGCCTTCTCTCTCCCAGCTCAGCCCATCACTCCAGACTGGTACAGTAGAAAACATAGGACTCACTCTTCCACCAGCTTTCAAAGGGCAATTTTCCCAGGAGGTGCACGCTGTTTACGTTTCTCATCCTGCCCAAGCTACCTGTTGCTGAGGCTAAGTTCCAAATGAATGCAGCTGAGAGGCAGAGACTCCTGTCTTCTACCCATTTCCCACTGAATAGGACAGAGGCTCTACCATTAGGGATTGCACCACTGAAAATACTGGGCCCCAGTCACCCTGGCTCCAATTCATGGGTGGGAGGTTCACTGCTGAAAAAATCAAACTGAGGAGGCCTGGGGGTCCCCCCATCCACCAAGTGTTCATCGTCTCAAGTGAGGGTGTCATTCAGAAGCATGCCATCATTCATTCCCACAGCACAAGAGCCTTGGCTCAGACATTTTGCCTGGGAGGAGAAGTTAGGGTTAGTGTTAGTTCAAAATCCCTCCCCAGTGGAACTAACTGACTTCTTTTGCAATAGAGTGTAAAGTTCAAGCTTAATGGCATTCTCAAAAACATTGAAAATTGTGGCAAAAGGTCATTGGGAGGACACTGTTATTGGAGATATACACTCTATAGGACAGATAGTTTCCCTGGCAGAAACAGGAAAAGAGACAATTGGGAAGAACCTTTCAGGGGTCAGGACAAATCTCAAACCCTAACTTGGGGTACTATCCCTTCAAAAAAGTCTGAATTTGATTGGAAAAATCTGTGGAGCAATTTATCCCTCAGGGAATTTTTGAAAAACAATAAAACAATCAGTAATTAGTGGAGCTTAACAGTTGAGTATGGTCAGGGAACTGAGACAGCCAAAGAGAGCCCTGCCATAACTATTTTCCGTGACTGTGAGCATACTCAAGACTGCATTCCCTGTGAATTAACATTAGGGGTTTCACACTAGCTCCCTCATGATGGGGGAAATAAACTTCACTAAAATAACCCAGCCAGTCACTGAATAAGTACACAAGTAAGTAACAATAATAAGTGGGGAGAACCAGGACCCAGACTTGCTAAAATATATCTACCATTCCAGTTTCCAACAAAAACTTTAGAAGACATGCAAAGAAACAGGAGAGTATGATCCATGCACTGAGGAAAAAGCAGGCAAAAAAAACTGCCTGTGAGAGGAAACAGATGTTGGATTAACAGAAAAAGACTTCAAAGAACTAAAGGAAACCATGATTAGGAAGTAAAGGAAAGTGGAAGTAAAGGAAAGTAAGATGACAATGCCACATCAAAAAAGAGAATATAAATAATGAGGGAGAAATTATATTAAAAATAACCAAATGGAAATACTGGAGTTGAAAGTGCAATAACCAAAATGAAAAATTCATTAAAGGGACTCAACAGCCAATTTGAACCAACAGAAGAATTAGCAAACTTTAAGAACTTGATGATTCATTGATAGAGCTCATGCAAGATGAAGAAGAGAGGAAGAAAAAGCATGAAGAGAAATGAAAAGAGCCATAGAGAAATGTGAGACGCCATTAAATGTACAACATGCATGTATATAATGGGAGTTCTAGGAGGAGAGAGAGAAAGAACAAAAAAATATAGATTTGAAGAAATAATGGCTGAATACTTCCCAAATTTATTGAAAAACATTAATGTACATAACCAGGAAGCTCAATGACTCAAAGTAGAATAAATTCAGAGTCCCCAAAATAGACACACCATAGTAAAAATGCTGAAAGTCAAAGTCAAGAAGAAAATCTTGAAAACAGCAAGAGAAAAATGACTCATCACTTACAAAAGCACTCTGATAAAATAGCAGCTGAATTCTAATCAGAAACAATGGAAGACAGAATGCAGTGGGCTAGCACATTTAAAGTTCTTAAAGAAAACAAAACTGACAATGAAGTATCCTATATCCAACAACGCTATCTTTCAAAAATGAAGGTGAAGCAGTATTTCTTTATAAGAGGCAGCATATGGAAACAACCCTGTATACACACACAAACACACACACTTATATGCACACTTGGCGGAATATTACTTAGCCATAAAAAAGAATGAAATTTTGCCATTTGCAACAAAATGGGTGGATCTGGAGAGTATTATGCTAAGTGGAGTAAGTCAGATAGAGAAAGACAAATACTGTGTGTTTTCACTTATATGTAGAACCTAACAAATTAAAAAAATGAATGAATATATCAAAAGAGAAACAGCCTAGTGGTTACCAGTGGGAAGAGGGGAAGTGGGAGGGCATGATAGAGGAAGGGTATTAAGAGGTACAAACTACTAGGTATAAAATAAATAAGATACAAGGATGTAATGTACAGCACAGGGACTATCACCAATATTTTTAATAACTTTAAATGGAGTATAATCTATAAAAAATTGAATCACTATATTGTACACCCCAAACTAATATAATATTGTAAATTAGCCATACTTCAATTAAAAAGGACAGTGTGGTACTAGCATAAGGATGCACATAGACCAATGAAATATAATTGAGAGCTCAGAGAAAAAATAACGTGTCTGGTCAACTGATTTCTGACAAGTGCGTCAAGATCATTCTTTGCGGAAAAAAAATAGACTTCTCAACAAACTTCCGGGACAACTGGATATTGAAATGGAAAACAGTGAAATTAGAACCATACCTTATAGCATATACAAAAAATAACTAGAAATGGGCCAAAGATCTAAACGTAAATGATGAAACTATAAAAATCCTAGAGAAAAACTTAAGGGGAAATCTATATGAATTCGAATTTGACAGTCTGTTCTTTGTTATGATGCTAAAGTACAAGCTATAAAAGAAAAAATAAATTGGACTTCATTGAAATCAAATCAAACTCTGTCTCAAAGGACACTATCAAGAACATGAAAAGACAACTCACAAAATGGGAAAATATTTTTAAGTCATATATCTGATAATGATCTTGTATCTAGACTATATAAAGAACTCTTAGCACTCAATAATAAAAAGGCAACTCAGCTATAAATGGACAAAAGACCTGAGAAGAAATTTCACCAAAGAAGATATACAAATTGTCAATGAGTAAGTGTAAAGATGCTCAGCATCATTAGTCAACAGGGGAATACAAGTCAAAACCACAATGCAATAGCACATGGGATGGCTGATTTAAAAGTTGGATAATAACAAGTGTTGGTAAAGATATGGAAAAATTGGAACACTCATATACTACCTGTGAGAACTTAAAATGGTGCTGCCACTTTGGAAAACAGACTGGCAATTCCTTACATTATTAAAAGAGTTCTCATATGACCCAGCAATTCCACTTCTATATATCCAAGAGAAATGAAAACATATGCCCACAATAAAAACCTTGTGCACAAATGTTTATAACAATATTACTCATAATAGCCAAATGGAGGAAATGACCAAATGTCCATCAACTAATGAATGGATAAATGAATTGTGATATATCCATGTAATAGAATATTATTGAACCATAAGAAGGAATGAAGTACAGATAAATGCTACAACATGGGTGAACCTTGAAAACATTATGCTAAGTGAAAGAAGCCAGCCACGTAAGACCACGTATTATATAATTCCATGTAAAAGTCCAGGCTAGGCAAATCTATAGAAACGGAAAGTAGAATAATGGTTTTTTAGGGCTTGGGGGAGGGGCACTAGGAAAGTTATAGCTAAAATATACAGGGTTTCTTTCTGAGGTGATAAAAATGTAAAATTGACTGAGGTCATGTTTGCACACATCTGTGGTATACTAAAAAGTCATTAGATTGTACATGTCAAATGGGTGAATTGTATGGTATGTGAATTCTATGTCAATAAAGCTGTTTGAAAAAAATAGAAGAGGTATTGTTCATTTATTGCTGTGTGATAGAGTCTCACAAATTTAAAGGTGAAATTTAAAACAACACACATTTATTACCTTACCGTTTCTGTAGGTCAGAAATCTGAGCATGGCTTAGTTGGGTCTTCTGTTTCAGGGTTACTAACAAAGCTGTAATCAAATATTTGCAATCAAATATAGTAAATTTGTCATCCACGACTGGAGTCTTATCTGAATATTTGGCAGGGAAAGAACCACTACTGAGCTCACATGACTGTTAGCAAGACTCAGTTACTTGTGAGTAGTTGGACTGGGGGCCTCATTTCCTCACTGGCTGTTGGCTGGACCCAACCTTCAGTTCCCTGCTATAGGGGTCTCTCCATTCATTAAAGTCTGCAAGTGATATAGCCTGCTACCAAGATGGATATTAAAATCTTAACACAATCATAGAAGTGGCATCCCATCAAATTTGCCATAGTCTACTAGTTAGAAGCATGTCACCAGGCCAGCCCACACTCAAGGGGAGGGGATTGCATGTGACCCTAGAGGCGAGGACCATTGGGGCCATCTTACAGTCTGTCCACCACAGGCTTATCACTCCACTTCTATGTCATAAGAAGAATAGTTGGGAAATCGATAAGCAGGTCTCTAGAAGTCATATCCAGAGGTTATGAGACCTTACTGTTTCATCTAAGGTTCTTTGTTCATTTTCTTTGTTTGCTTATTGTTTGTTTTTGTTTTGCCTTTGATGCTTAAAAGAGCTAATAAATAAGGAAGGGCTAATTTTCTGAGCCCATGTGGATATTTATCTTGATAATTTGCAAAGAATTACCAGGAAAAAAGAGTCCTCATGATAGCTATGATTTCTTGATAACCCTCATGATAGCTCTGGCTTTTGAGATGAAAGCCAGTGTAGTAAGAGTCCTCTAATAATAATCTGATAGTACAAAGCAACAATAATAAAAACTACAATTATTGTCATACTGCCTTAAGATACGGTTAAATTGTAATTTTGCTTCTCATGCATGTACCTCTTATCTAAACTACAAACCAACAATATCAGGGACTGAGCATCATATGCTTTTCTCATTTTTTAAAGTTTATACAATAATACCTTAAGTTTAGTAGGTCCACAAATATTTATTAAACCTTATTCTGTGAGTTAGTCCTATAAAATACCCCTTTATTTCTCATATTCCAAGCTGGTTTCTTCATAAATCAGAATTCTGAAATATGGGTAAATTTATATGAGAATTACTGAAGCTATACTTGAGAGTCAAGGGTATGGGTTCAAAACATGATCATCTGTTTCTCATCGAGAGATCGACCTCGCTTTTGTTTACCTCCTTTTATTATTTGTTTCTGCTGTACCTAAGGCATACTTATTAGCTTACTGACTTTTGCTATGTGTGATTCTCAAGTAATAAAGTGTTCTTCCAATACGCAAAGTATATAAATATATATAAATCTGGTAGCTGATGCCACAATATCACCAATCCATTTCAATCTCTGAAGGAGCTATCCAAGGGAAATTTCTCTTGGAAGGAAGAAATGTGGTTTTGAAGGATTTTTAAAGTGTTTATTTTAAAATTTGACTCAAATTGGCCTCCAAATTTAAAGTAATGGGTATCTATATTAGTCCAAAAATTTCAGGTTGCCAAAAAATATAACTTTATTCTTTTCTATAACTCACCTTAATTTCTATCTCAACTACCTCTCTCACTTAGGTAGCAGAAACTGTTATAAATCAATTTGAGGTATCATCTTACTCACAGTTTATTGCTTATATAAATGTTAAGTCTACAAGGGTGGGAAATAAAGATAGAATGGGGATCTTTTCCAAGATAGCATCTTTTCTGCAAGAATCCACATAGAAATGTCCTTCCATTTTTGACTTGCATGAAGTAGATTTCATGAAGCAAATGTTCCAACTGTAAAAGTAAAAAAAGGCCAGATATATTGCAAAAATAATCATTTTCAAGATATGAAAGCTGAGTAAACAATGATGAACTTTAATTCTGAAAGAGGGCCTTTCTGAGGTGAGCTGATGATTGCTGACCATTTTCCCCAAACTGTGGATATTTGCCAGTTCTGAGTGTAGATTAAAGTTTGTGCTTAATTTACTCAGAGAGACTCTCCTAGAAGAAAAGAGAGACCTGTAAGATTTTGGAGTTAAGTGTAGTGGGCAAGATAGCTAGAAACTTGAGGAGTCTCAAAATCAGAGCCAACTTCCACCTTGGGGCACTTACTAAGTTCTGAGCAGCAGTGAGGGGGCTATGCTGAGAGCTCCTAAAAGGCAGAGCCAAATCTCATTATTTCAAAGTCCCATTGGAGGGAGGTTCCTACCTCAGATACATAGTCAATCTGCCCTTCAAGACAAAAGAAGAAGACTTATCAGACTTTGAGGTTTCAGGCAGGGGATGATAAAATTGCAATCAAAATCACAGGGTTCTTGTTGATATTAGCAAGTTTATTCTAAAATTTAGATGAAATTTTAGATGGAATATAAATGGAAATTTATTATGGAATATTATCTCATAATATTATGGAATATTTTACATGGAAATTTATATGGAATAGCTAAGGCAATCTTAAGAAGGAGGAGGGGGTAGAGGAAAAGGAGAAGGTAGCTGGAGAACTTAACCTGCTAGGTAGCAAGACTTACTGTAAAATTACAGTAATTTAAAAGTGTGGTTATTGGTGCAAGCAGAGTAAAACAAGATTCTAAAAAGAGACTCCCAAATAGACAGCCACATGTAGGTTCAACACTTCAATTCAATGTGGAAGGCATGTTCTTCTTAATAATTTATGGAGGGTCAAGTGAATATCTATATATAAAAAAAAATTCACCCTTTCCTCATACTATATAAAAAATTATGAGTAGATCAAATACTTTTATTTGAAAGGTGAAACAATAAATATTCCATAAAAACATAAGAGAATATTAACAAGCAAATAAGCTATTTCTTAAATAGGGCAGAACAAGCACTGATCATAACGTACTGATAAATTTGGACCTCTTTAAAATTATGAACTTCTGCTTATCAGAAGACAACATTTTGAATAAAAAGTCAAGCTACAGATGTGGACAAATAGTCACAATACATATTTCTGACAAACAACTATTATCCAAAAAATATAAAATATATACATTTTAAATATATAGTATTATAATAAAAATAAATAAATTTTATATAATATATAAACTTCTCCCACATTGACTAAAGGTGTTCAAAGGGTACAGACTTCCAGTTATAAGATAAGTAAGTACTGGGGATGTAATGTACAGCAATGACGACTATAGTTAATACTGCTGTATGGTGTTTGAATGTTGCTAAGAAAGTAGATCTTAAAAGTTCTCATAACAAGGGGAAAAAATGTTTTTTATCAATATGAGATGATGGAGATTAACTTATTGTAGTAGTCATTTCACAATATACATAAATCATTGTGTTGTACACAAATTTATACAGTGCTATGTGTCAATTATATCTCAATAAAACTGAAAGAAAAATAAACAGCTACAAATTAATAAGAAAAGCCAAATTTTAAGAACTAGGCAAAGACTCTAAGAGGAATTTCCTAAAATAGGATATCTCAATCACCACTAAGTATTTGAAATTACGATTAACTTCATTATTCACCAGTGAGATGCAAGTTAAAATGACAATGAGATACAATTACATCCCAAACAGAAAGGCTAAAATGAACAACGTAGACAAGTTACTTGCTATTGTCTACATTGTTCGTTTTAGCCTTTCCCTTGTGTTTGACCCAGGAAGCAGAGTTCAAAGGGAGTCCCTCATTCAGGGATACTCATGGTGTCTCCACCTCCTTTTCTCCTTGCTTCAGACAGTGGATTCAGTTTGTACTCTCCAAGTGATAATCCTTTTCTTGTATGTTACTCTTCCAGATCTACTGCCTATGCTTTGAGTGCTTTTAATTCTTTTTAAATTTCTAGTATTTAAAAATCTAAAGGCAGAGTTTTTATTTCTTTGTTTTCTCTCACATCCCTTCAGTAAACACAAGCAATAGCCTGGTTTTCTGAATGGGATGAAAGAAAATGTATGAGATAGAAGAAAATATGTATGTTTTTAAAATATGTATCGTAATATATAAGCATTAAAGAGTTAATTTATCTGTATTAATTGACCATTTAAAAAAAATCCATTCACAAGGAAGCTTTTATCTTTGAATTTCAAATTAAATGCTCCTGTGAACCTAGGTCAAATGATTCTCCAACGTATATTTTCACATTTGTAAAACATATGCACAGCATAAAAACAGTTGTATCCTCTGAATAAAATAATTCATTTTTGAAGTGGCCATATGACCTTATTTCCCCAGTACCTATGTGTTAAGCTGAAAGCAGAGGTGCATGTGAAGGTCAGCACAGAATGGGAGAGTGAGCTCCTGAATCTAGACTAGGCATGCAGAAGCCACTCTTACAGCACCAAGGATTTGATGGTTGGGGAAGATAAACCTAGAGCAGCCATCCACTTATCTCTTTGACAGAGATTTCAGGGCTGGGATGCTGGACGCTTTTAACTAGGGCACCTCCCAGATTAGGGCCCTGTATACCATAAAGTACTAAAGTTGTGTGTTAGAGATTACTAGACGTTTATTTATCTACATTTACTTACTAAATGTTTATTTATTTATAAATTATCTCTTTTATTTATAGAACTCAGGGCTGGAATGAATGATGCCACTTCTAAATTATCTGTGCAGATTAGTGTCATATACCATTAAGTAACAACAATTACATATTCACCAGAATTTTTCTTTTTCTCCTGGGCAAATAGACTACATTCCTGAACCTCTCTCATTGTCAGAGACTAGGTGCTGGCCACTGGAATACTATCAAAAGCAATGACTGTCATTTCTGGTCATGTCCTACAAAACCTGCTTCCTACAGGTTTTCCTCCATGCTACTTCCCTCTTCTAGACAATTAGGAAGGAGATGACACACCAAGGCAACTTTGGGAGCCATGTATTGAAAGCCCCAGAGCTGCAGGCAGCCTAGGTACCAGAATAATTTTGTTAACCAGAGATTTCCCACTAAGAAGGTGCATCCACCTAGGTCTGTTGTATGAGCCACAAGTGTACTTCTGTTTTATTTGTGCCTTTACATTTTTGGATCTTTTAAATCCAGCTATTAGGATTGCCCTAACTAATTTAAGTGGAAGGTGTGATGGTGTAATGATTAGAAATTCTGTACTCAGCCTAGATTTAGCACTGACTGCTTCCGGGTGGCCATGGACAGGTAACATTACCTCTTAGGACTGGCATTTCCTCATTATGCATGAATGAAATAGATTAGTTGATCTAGGTTATTCTTTCCTGTTCCAACATTAAAGAATGGAACATTTTATTACATTGTGTCAACAATGCATCTTTGTATTTTAATGCAAGGACACTATACTATTTGCCATTGGTATATAGCTATATTCCCATTTTTATTTTTAAAGCAAATTTCCAATAACTTTCTAGGGATGACTGTTCACTGCTTCAGTTAAAATTCCAAACTGAACTACCTAAGATGCAAGTTCACTCCTTTGCACTGATACTTTTTCTAAAAGACTAAGATCTTTATCATTAGTGTATCTACCTATAAATTTGCTCTTAAATCAATAGGAAAGTAGTACTTATTTATCCAAAAGATAGCATCAGAAAGTTGTTACTATGTTAAACTATTGTTTCTCTTCTACACTGTTTATAACATTGAAGTAAAATGTACTTTTGAGCAAAATCTTTCTGTGCCTGGCCTCTGTGAAAAGGGCATTTTCTTTCTTTTAAAAGTTTGAGTAGGGCTTTCCTGGTGGCGCAGTGGTTGAGAGCCCGCCTGCCGATGCAGGAGACACGGGTTCATGCCCCGGTTCGGGAAGATCCCACATGCCGCGGAGAGGCTGGGCCTGTGAGCCATGGCCGCTGAGCCTGTGCATCCGGAGCCTGTGCTCTCAATGGGAGAGGCCACAACAGTGAGAGGCCTGCATACCACCAAAAAAAAAAAAAAAAAAAAAAAAAGAAAA
>NW_006779168.1:0-2247 GCF_000442215.2 Lipotes vexillifer | reverse complement strand
CTCTTTCCTCTGCTCTTTGCTCTCAAATGGAATCTACCAGGAAGGAGCATATTTGGGATTCATTCATTTATTTACTCATCACGGGCTGACTCAAATATTTGAGTAGAAACTTAGGAGAGTTAACTTACTGCACATATAAAACTGGTGATGATCTTACTGATTATAATAGTAAATGTTTAATTTACATAGAATAAACTGTACACATTCATGTATGCAGTTTGCTATTTTGACATATGTATACGCAAGGAATCATCACGAGGGTGAAGGTAGTTAACATATCAATCAACCCCAAAAGTTTCCCAGTGACCCATCCCTCCCTTCTGCCCATCCTTCTCCCCAAGTAACCACTAATCTACTTTCAGTCTGTATAAATTAATTTGCACTTTATATAAATGGAATCTATAATATATAATCTTTTTTTCTGTTTCCTTATGCATGGCATAATTGGGATATTCATTCACAATTTTGTATTTATCAATAGTGTGTACTGCTGAGTAATATTTCATTGCATAGAGATACCACAAATTGCTTATTCTGTTGGTGAGCATTTGGATTATATCTAGTTTAGGGTTTTTACAAATAAGGCTTCTATGAACATTTTTGCACAAGTCTTTGTATGAATATATACTTTAATTTTCTTTGATAAATACTTAGGAGTGGAATGGCTAGGTAATATGGTAGGTGTATTTTTTTCCTAGAAACTTTCAAACTGTTTTCCAAAGTGGAAAAAAATAAGATGCAGCTGGACAAGCAGCTGCTGAGTGACAAGAGTGGGAGGTGAAGAGGGGGATCCACTCCTAAGGCCAAGCACAATATTGAAGCTGCATTAACCTCTACTTGACACTTTGTTATCAATTTTAGATTTCAAGTCATAGACTGTATATTTCTTTAAAATTTTTTTTAAATAAGAGAAGAAAAAGCTGTGTAGGAAAACACAAATAATTACAATTTTAAAAGAAGCCTTATTGAAAAAAAATAAACCCACAACAAAAAACAAGAAAAGGCAAATTTTCTCTTTTTGAAGTTATTTCTAACTCTTAGGGCAAGTACAATGTCTCAGTTTCAGTGCTTATGAATTCTGGTTAGGTAAAAAAGAGTTTGCATTTTACCTTAAGCCTATTTTTTACGATCAAAAGAAAACGTGTTTTCAAAAGAGTTCTCCTTTGACAGGTTTCAGAGGGTTAAAGAGGACATGCCAGTAAAGTCAAACCTTGAATGAAAAAGCCATGAGAAGTTGGAGGGAGCGGGGAGGGGCTACATTACAAACACCTGTGGGGTAGAACGTCCAGCTTTTCTCTCTGACCCAGGACAAATGCAATCCTTATTGTTAATCTATTTCTGGTTTCCAAATCTAACCAAAATAAGTCTGAGAGAGACCTAAATCAGAAGCCTCTTTTATTAAGGAAAAAAAATGTTTAAAAATAACCACCTTAAAACCCAAGTAAGTTAAATAGCTGGGTTTGGAGCAAATGTGCATAATAACTAATTAGTAGCCCCTGGCAGGATTAAAAATAGCTTTGCGGGGAGGAGTTAAATATAGATTGGTGCGTTTCAGTAGAGCCAGTTACTCTTCCAATAAAAATCGTGTGCCAACAGAGTGCTGCGGGAACCAGGACTTTCTGGAAGTCTGCTCGGTAAGTCCCGCTGACAGCGAAGCCGTGTCCACTGAAGGATGGAAATCACTGTCCAGCAAAAATGAGTTGTAATTAATGAGAAGGCACTCTCACCGAAAGAGTACACAAAGCAAGAACCGTTTTAGTCTGGTTCAAGGCAGAAATAAGCTGACAGGTTTGCTTAATCTGCTGTTTGCTAAAGACTTGTAACTGCCCCATATTTTCTGCTGCTCAGACCAGCCTTCCCATAATGACAAAAAAAGTAGTTGTAGGGCTCCAGTGGAGTGGAAACAATGACCACACGTTTCTTTGCCTCAGAAGGAGATTGGTGCCATTGGTTTGTTGGATTTTCCATTGACTCTAAATAGGAATTTTTAGGTGAACAATTGGTCAAAAGTGAGTTTAAATTTTACTAATGAAAGAGGAAACCTGAGACTAAAAAAGAGATCCCTCACTATAATTGAAAAGGGATTCACTTTTGCGTGACCATTTTGGTTTTAAGAATAAAATTTGTCGGGCTTCCCTGGTGGTGCAGTGGTTGAGAGTCCGCCTGCCGATGCGGGTGACATGGGTTTGTGCCCCGGTCCAGGAAGATCCCACATGCCGCGGAGTGGCTGGGGCCGGGGGCCATGGC
>NW_006779166.1:0-246 GCF_000442215.2 Lipotes vexillifer | reverse complement strand
CCTAGAGAAATGGAAATTAAAAACAAAAATAAACAAATGGGACCTAATGAAACTTCAAAGCTTGTGTACAGCAAAGGAAACCATAAACAAGACCAAAAGACAACCCTCCGAATGGGAGAACATATTTTCAAATGAAGCAACTGACAAAAGATTAATCTCCAAATTTTTTAAGCAGCTGAAGAACAAAAAAACAAACAACCCAATCCAAAAATGGGCATAAGACCTAAATAGACATTTCTCCAAAGA
>NW_006779164.1:0-695 GCF_000442215.2 Lipotes vexillifer | reverse complement strand
CCGACTTGCAGGCCCGGAGCCGCTCCCCAGTCTCAGGGCACGGCTGTGCCCGCGGCGCCGATTACTTCAAGGCCCGGGGCCCAGGAGCCGGGTCCGCCCCGGCGGGTCCGCCCGAGCGTCCGGGGGAGGCGGCGGCGTCCGGACGGCAGGCGCGCGCCCGGGCTCTGCAGCTCCACCACCGTGGGCCGTTGTGATCTTAGGCTCTTGTTTCCGTCTCTGAGCCACGGGCGATAAATGAGATGATGCCCGTGAAAGGTCGGGGTCTTGCGAGGCTTCGGTAAGTGTAAACGGAGTGGACTCCCCGGGGCCGTCTTTCCTGCGTCCCTTTTCTCTCCCCCACAGCGGGGCGTACAGCCCTGCTCGCCTTCTGGCCTCCGCAGGGACCATCCAGAAGGTAAATAGGACAAGACAAAAGTCATTGTTCTTCCTGGACTTTTGCTGGGGCTTGAGTTCTCAAGGGGGCAGCGCACAACGTCCCCACCCCAAGAAGGGTAAATTCCAGCTGAGACCCTCCCAGCCCTTCTCAGCTGTTGATAAACAGGGAGGGGGGTGCCGCTCCTTTCTCAGTCTCGAAGCAGGGTGAGGGAAGTTACTTGGCCCATTCAGGCAGGCAGCTCCCCTGTGACTTTGCCCGGGGACGTTCTCAGCTGGCACCTAACGCTCTCGCCCCCCCCACCCCCACCCCAAGCCCCATC
>NW_006779163.1:4865679-4866000 GCF_000442215.2 Lipotes vexillifer | reverse complement strand
CAAATGGTGGAAGCAAAGCTATACAGACAAAATTTCACACAGAAGCATACACATACACACTCAGAAAAAGAGGAAATGGGGAAAATATCATAAATCTTCCTCTCAGAGTCCACCTCCTCAATTTGGGATGATTCGTTGTCTATTCAGGTATTCCACAGATGTAGGTACATCAAGTTGATTGTGGAGCTTTAATCCGCTGCTCCTGAGGCTGCTGGGAGGGGCTTCCCTTTCTCTTCTTTGTTCTCATAGCTCCCAGGGGCTCAGCTTTGGATTTGGCCCCGCCTCTGCGTGTAGGTCGCCTGAGGGCGTCTGTTCTTCGCT
>NW_006779163.1:4853859-4861413 GCF_000442215.2 Lipotes vexillifer | reverse complement strand
CCACGTCTGGTGGTGTGTTTTGGGGTGTCTGTCGGCTTATTATGATTTTGGGCAGCCTCTCTGCTAATGGGTGGGGTTGTGTTCCTGTCTTGCTAGTTGTTTGGCATAGGATGTCCAGCACTGTAGCTTGCTGGTCGTTGAGTGAAGCTGGGTGCTGGTGTTGAGATGGAGATCTCTGGGAGATTTTCACCGTTTGATATTATGTGGAGCTGGGAGGTCTCTTGTGGACCAGTGTCCTGAAGTTGGCTCTCCCACCTCAGAGGCACAGCACTGACTCCTGGCTGCAGCACCAAGAGCCTTTCATCCACTTGGCTCAGAATAAAAGGGAGATAATGTAGAAAGAAAGAATTAGTATAAGTAGAAAGAAAGAAAGAAGGGAGGGAGGGAGGAAGGAAGGAAGGAAGGAGGGAAGGAAAAAAAGGAAGAAGATAAAGTGAAATAAAATAAAGTAAGATAAAATATAATAAAGTTATTAAAATAAAAAAATAATTTTTAAGAGAATAAAATTTAAAAAAAAACGGATGGATAGAACCTGGGAGGGAGGGGCACGTAGTGCGGGGCGGGCCTGCGGCGGCAGAGGCCAGCGTGACATTGCACGAGCGTGAGGCGCCGACCGGCGTGACGTTGCAGCAGCGTGAGGCGAGCCGTGCGTTCTTCCGGGGGAGTTGTCCGTGGATCCCGGGACTCCAGCAGTGGCGGGCTGCACAGGCTCCCCGGAAGGGGGGTGTGGATACTGACCTGTGCTCGCACACAGGCTTCTTGGTGGCGGCAGCAGCAGCCTTAGCGTGTCATGCCCGTCTCTGGGGTCCGCGCTTTTAGCCGCGGCTCGCGCCCGTCTCTGGAGCTCCTTTAAGCAGCGCTCTTAATCCCCTCTCCTCGCGCACCAGGAAACAAAGAGGGACGGCCAGCCGTGGCGCAGTAACCCCCTGCAGGCTGTGTTCACGCCGCCAACCCCAGGCCTCTCCCGCCGCTCCGACCGAAGCCCGAGCCTCAGCTCCCAGCCCCGCCCGCCCCGGCGGGTGAGCAGACAAGCCTCTCAGCCTGGTGAGTGCCGGTCGGCCCCGACCCTCTGTGCGGGAATCTCTCCGCTTTGCCCTCCGCGCCCCTCTGGCTGCGCTCTCCTCTGTGGCTCCGAAGCTTCCCCGCTCCGCCACCCACAGTCTCCGCCCGCGAAGGGGCTTCCTAGTGTGTGGGAACCTTTCCTCCTTCACGGCTCCCTCCCACTGGTGCAGGTCCCGTCCCTATCTTTTTGTCTCTGTTTATTCTTTTTTCTTTTGCCCTACCCAGGTATGTGGGGGGTGGGGGGGGGTTCTTGACTTTTGGGAGGTCCGAGGTCTTCTGCCAGCGTTCAGTAGGTGCTCTGTAGGAGTTGTTCCACGTGTAGATGTATTTCTGGTGCATCTGTGGGGAGGAAGGTGATCTTCGCGTCTTACTCTTCCGCCATTTTCCCCAGCAATTCCCAGGAGTGTTGTTTTGTTTTGAGATTCCTTGGGATTTTCTATGTAGCCAGTCTTTTCAAATGCAAATAGAGAGTTTTATTTCTTCATTTCCAATATGTGTGCCTTTTATTTCTTTTCCCTGCCTCATTGTAGTGGCTAGAACTCCCTGTACTATACTGAATAACAGTGATGAGAAAAGGTATCCTTGTCTGGTCCTGATCTTAGGGGAAAAAAATCATTTACTATGTCACCATGAGATGTGATGCCACCTATAGGTTTTTTTAAGGTTTGCTTTATTAAGCTGAGGTGATTCTCCTCTATTCCTAATTTACCACGAGTTTTTGTTTTTAATCATGAATGGGTGTTGAGTTTTGTCACATGCTTTTTATGTCTCACTTGATATGAGTTTTCTTCTTAGGTTATTGATATGGTGGATTACATTGATTGGTTTTTGAATGTTGCACCAGCTTTGCATACCTGGGATAAATCCCACTCATAGCATATAAGACATTTTGTGCATTGTTGGATTGAGTTTCCTAATGTTTTGTTAACAGTCCACAGGTTTTTATTCAGCAAACATCCATCTCAGTACCACGAAGAGGATACTTAGTAAATATCTGTTGGCTGGGCTCCATTTTTGTGGTTAGGAGGGTGTGAGAGTAGCATAGCTCCCTGCTTATGGGCTGGTCTCTACTGGGTACCCATCAGCTACTATGGAGCGCAGCCTGAATTGCATAGAAATCAGTGAGCATTTAGTTTTAAGTCTTAAAAATAATCTGCCTGCCTATATTTTAGTGTGTACTTCTCCCTCAGCTGGCATTCAGCCACAGACTGCATTTAGGCCCACAGCCAGTGGGTTAGGGCAGAAGGCTAGATGACCAGTCCTGGCCTCCCTTTGCTTAGTATACACCACTCAGTTCCACTGGCATGGATGCCCCTTCTACACTCAGTCTGCCATCTTGCAAAACAAGTTTTGAGTATAGGATTCATATAAGAGGTTCAGATCCATCCATCCATCCATCTATCCATTTATCAACCCATCCACACCACTGGTAAAGGGATCTTCACCTGCCATTTACCAGTAACATCACATCTATGGGCAAAAAGAAGGACCCATTTATGTTTGTTATGGGAACCCAGAAAGGACATACTTTCCTGATCAAGGACTTTCCTCTCTGATTAGGCTTTTTTTTTTTTTTTGGGGTACCCGGGCCTCTCACTGTTGTGGCCTCTCCTGTTGCGGAGCACAGGCTCCAGATGCGCAGGCTCAGCGGCCATGGCTCACGGGCCCAGCCGCTCCGCGGCATGTGGGATCTTCCTGGACCGGGGCATGAACCCGCGTCCCCTGCATCGGCACGTGGACTCTCAACCACTGCGCCACCAGGGAAGCCCTAGGCCTCTCATTTTAAGGCAACTGAGAACACTCAGAGACATGATTCGCTGAAGGTAATCCTGTTGCACTAAGACTGGTTCTCATCAGGCTACCTGATTGAAGAGATTGAAGAGATTAACAGTGAAAACTCCTCTTGTTACTGGTGGAAGAGATCCTTTCCCAAACCACAGAGTCATGGAACTGCCAAAGAGTAGCTTTGAACTTTGTCCTTCAGTGCCTTCACTTTTCTAGATGAGGAAATTCTCACTAAATGTGGCCTGTTGGTTTACCTCTGATTTATGCATCAGGAACTTAGAGATAAAAAGTGGTTAAGACTCAGCTCTCCCAATGCAGGGGTCCCAGTTTCGATCCCTGGTCAGGAAACTAGATCCCGCAACTAAGAGTTCGCATGCCACAACTAAAGAGCCAGCGAGCCGCAGCTGTGGAGCCCATGTACCACAACTAAGGAGCCGGTGAGCCACAACTAAGGAGCCCGCCTGCTGCAACTAAGACCCGGTGCAACCAAATAAATTAATTAATAAAACAACCTATTAATAAGTAATAATTATATAGCATAGAATAGGGCAAATGCAGATGCCTACAGGTACCAGGCGGGTGGAATAAGTGAATGAAGTCGTCTGTGTATAACATGATAAATGGCACTGCCCCCAGTGTATGGAAGACAGTAGAAAGTGTCAAGGGTTGTGTCCCTGCACTATGTATAGTGGCAGCCATTATTAAACTCCAGCTGAATTCTGCCAAGTAAAAATCAGTCCAATTTTGCCAGAACTTCCAGAGAACCTGGAAATGTAGAATCATCCAATTTTTAAGTGTTGGCAATGAATTCATTGCATGAGCCAACTTGGAATGAGCCAAACAAAATACATCCACAGGCCAGATTCAGCCTGCAGGACCTCATTGTGCCATCACTGACATAGAAGACTTTTTCACCCTAGCTTTTCAGCCCTTTTCCATTTCCCCTGACTTGAGGCTTCATACAACATTCCACAAATAATTATTTCCCCTTTTCAAAGTTAGTCATTTTATAAAAGTCAACCTGTGATTGGCACATTTATTAAATGTACACATCTATCCCTTTCATGTTAAAGAGGAAAGCCAAATTTCCCCAGGAAGTGCGTCCCCTGCTTTTTCTTTTTCTATATCACAGAGTTAACTGTAAAGTGGCCCTATGTCCTAAATACCCAATCCCACTAAGCTTTCGAAATCTGGAAACTTCTTCCCTGCAGTTGTTGACTTGTCACTGCTTTTGGCGTTTCTTCCTAGTGAACAGTCCTCCTTTGCGGTGAGTACCAAGAGGTCATTAAAAACACAGATCGGGGCTTCCCTGGTGGCGCAGTGGTTGAGAGTCCGCCTGCCGATGCAGGGGACACGGGTTCGTGCCCCGGGCCAGGAGGATCCCACATGCCGCGGAGCGGCTGGGCCCGTGAGCCGTGGCCGCTGGGCCTGCGCGTCCGGAGCCTGTGCTCCGCAGCGGGAGGGGCCGCAGCGGTGAGAGGCCCGCGTACTGGAAAACAAAAACAAAAAAACAAAACACAGATCAAGCAGGTGTGGGGTAAAGTCTCCCCAGTCTGCAGGTTCTCTTTTCTTCTAGACACTAGGAGCACGTGCACCTTCTCTGTGGTTACAGTGGGCCAGGTGCTCCCCAGCATTGGTGGGGGGTTGGGAAGGGAGAGGACAGACACCAGTACCCCTCTTTCTGCGTGATTAGCATCCAGGCTGAAGACATGCTTTTGCTTGTGGCCTTTGCACATCTGAGGGCTGGTTTTGGGCTCATTACAAGTAGTGATGTAATTATCATGAGATTTAGAAGTGGGCAAGCCTGGGCTCACTGTCGGCTTGTGGACCACCTGCCTTTCTCACCGAAATAAGGCAGAACATGGAGGCCAGGCCTGCGGTTCAAGGAAGGAAATCACTTGCCATGATGTTTGGTGTTGGGGTCATGCTGGTCTCAGAACACCCTGCAGGGTCCCTGACCCATTAGAGCCATCTGATGGGTCTGTGTGATCCCAGAGTTCTTGTAACTGCAAGAAAAAGCCTGGCCTCCTGCCTTGATTTTCAGGTTTTGACTCTAATGTGATTATAATTCTCTCCTCTGTGATCTGCGAATTGCCTTTATTTATCTTTTCTGGTGGTTTAGCCGTGAAATATCACATGTGACTAGCAGACGGTATCTAGGTTGAGTCTTAAAAAGGCAACAAAGTGTCCCTATGATAAGGGGGGAAAGTTAGGTTTCGTTGACACCAAATTAATCATGAGTTGGGTATCATAGAAGGCCTTGATCTTGCCATACACCTTGGGCTGTTTCCTCCAGTACCAGTGAGAAGTTTGTCCTCCACCTTTTCCTGTAAAAGGAAAGCTGGTCAGGAACTTCGTTTCTCTCAGCACTGCTGTGGAAATTCTGCTTGCGTCGCTCCCCTGTGCGAGCCCAGAGGCCCTGACGAGCAGGATTAGCTGAGCCACGCTGACAGATGAGATGATGGATGGGGCAGAGCAGGGCACAGGCCGACTGGACCAAAGCAGAAGTCTGGGCTGAACAGGCATCTTCCTGAATCAAGAGCAAAGGAGTGGCCTGAGGCAAAGCCATGCAGCAAAAACTTGAGCTTTAAAAACACCCTCCCAGGGCTTCCCTGGTGGCGCAGTGGTTGAGAGTCCTCCTGCCGATGCAGGGGACACGGGTTCGTGCCCTGGTCCGGGAGGATCCCACCTGCCACGGAGTGGCTGGACCCGTGAGCCATGGCCGCTGGGCCTGCGCGTCGGGAGCCTGCGCTCCACAGCGGGGGAGGGTGGAGAGCCCCCCTGCCGATGCAGGGGACACGGGTTCGTGCCCTGGTCCGGGAGGATCCCACCTGCCACGGAGTGGCTGGACCCGTGAGCCATGGCCGCTGGGCCTGCGCGTCTGGAGCCTGCGCTCCACAGCGGGGGAGGCCACAGCAGTGAGAGGCCCGCGTACCGCAAAAAAAAAACACAAAAAAACATCCTCCCAGCCATGCCCCACGAGAGCAGAAGAGCTGAACTGCAGCTCATTGCATGCAGAGCACAGGCTGCTGTTCTCCAGTTCACCTGACTTCCAGCACCTTCCATGTGTCAGGGATGGGCTGGCACTGGGGTGAAGATGGACACAGCTCCTCTGAGCTCACTTCCATGGAGATGGAACCTTGAGGGGCTGGGTTCCATTGTTTGAGTTAAAAGCAGGGATAGAAGTAGGCCCAGGAGACAGTGGAAAAAGGGGACTGCTCCTGGCCCAAGAGCATCAGGGGAGGCTTCCTGGAGGAGGTGACACTGGGGAAAAGGTGAATACAGGCTCCAAGATGAAGCCAGGAAAGGCCTGAGGGGCAGCATGCACCCCAGGAACAAAGGCCCGGTTTCTACGAGCACAAGACGAAAAAACCCAAAGGCCACTGAGCACACACTATGTTCCAGAAAGTTGCTGTATTTTTCATTTAACCCCCTAAAAATCCCATTTGAGGAGGAGGAAACTGAGACAGAGTAAAGTAGAGTGGCTGGCTAAGAAATACTGGTGCTGGGAATTGAAGCCTGCCCCATCTGGCTTCCCGTCTCCAGCTTGGAAAGGCCCCTGTTCAATTTTTCTGGAAGGCCAAGTGTCTAATCAGTCATTCTGAGCAGCCCTTTCAGTGAGAGGGAAGCCATGCAGAGCCCTTCTCTGTGGGTATTTCTTTAGGGGCTGGGGAGATGTCCTTGGGTAGTAACTTCTGCCATTATACATAGATCCCTAGGGAGCAGCACACAGTAATGGCATTTCTGGAAATTCAGATTGTGTATTAGCCTAAGTAGCAATACTCATAATCCCTGCACACCGTCAGTTACCTGGCTGAAAGGCAGTAAAGACCCTCTACGTTTTGCTGTGACTACATTAATCATAAGTTGGGAATCATACAAGGCCTTAATCTCATCCTGCACACTGCTTAATTCCCCCCAATACCATAGTCAGCTAAAGCAGACTTTCATATCATCTGTTTTTGTTTTGTTTTGTTTTGTTTTAAGTGCCTGCTCTTTCAGGGCGATGCGTTCAAATAAAGATCAGGCTGTAATCTGTGCTCAAGGGAGATGCTCTTGGCCAGGTGAGAGCCCCTAAGCTTCGAATAGTTCTCTCCAGGCCTGTTGATGGGCTAAGCTGGACTGTCCACACCGTTGTCCTGGCGTCCTCGATGCTGGCCATGACTGTGCTCCACAAACGTGTAGCGCTTAGGAGGAAAGAGAGCAAAGCGTTCTGCCCCGATCCAGAGAACTCTGGTTCCCTTGGGCCCCTGTTCTAACCAGCTGAGTTGAAGCATCACAGATGATCTTCAAAGAACAGGCTCCCCATTCCTTTATTAAGTCAAAGCCCTACATGGTATGAAAAGTAGGCACCTTGGGTCTTGCCATTGCAAATTAACACCCACTTTACTCCTTTTAATTTAATCCAGTGCAACAAGTATTTATTTATTGTCAACTGGAAGTGATCAGGTCACTGACCCTGTGGAAATGTCCCCTGTTCCCTATTTGAGTTTCTTTTTCTGAAGATTGTCTGCTCTTGCTTCTTCCTGTCTCTCCTCTCTGATTTCAGTTCTTGTCTCGTCTTCTTTTTTCTCCTTATCCGTCCTCAACACTGGCCCCGAACTAACATTTGCTTAGTTAATCCACCCCAAAGGATAGATATGGATATGGACATATTAAAAAATAAAACTGTCTGCCAAAAAAGGTTAATTCAATCGAAAGGACAGT
>NW_006779163.1:4846360-4853849 GCF_000442215.2 Lipotes vexillifer | reverse complement strand
AATCGAAAGGACAGTAACCGCTCTTGTCTTTTGAAGTGATGGAGAAAGTAAATGGCAATTTTGTGTCTTCTTAATTTGGAAAAACTAAAAGTTTGCAACATCTAAAAACACAGCCCTTTTGCAGGTGGATACGTGTGGTAAAACAGCCACCTTCAGTTTGCTGTTCATTACTTTTATATGAACTTTGATGGAACCAGTTGCAGTAATTTTCATGTTTTGGGGTTCTTCTGGTTCTGAGAACTGCCTTTTCAGGACCTGATGGAACTCTGAGTGTGGGCTGTGAAATTCATGTTACACTTGTAGCTTTGATAAGTTTGTTCCAAGATACAGGCTTTCAGTGCCAATTTTCCTGTTGAATACATGTCACAGTTTTTGTGAAAACCAACAAACAACAAAAAATAGACACACACAAAAACATATAGTCGTTCCTCTGACGTCTGACACTTGGCAGTTTGACAGATATTTTCAGTGCCGTGTTTATTTCAAAAGATAACATTCATCCATGCCTTCATTCATACCTTGGGTTCTGGATTCATCTAAATTCGAGAACAGGGGTTAGCAGACTTTCACTTAAAAAGCCAGAAAGTAAAGAGTTTAGAGTTTGCAGTCCAAGAGACAAAATGGAGGCTATTAAAGCAGAGGTAAGTAGTCATATAGCCATTTAAAATATAACCATTTAAAATGTAAAAAACATTCCTAGATCATAGACAGTAAAAAGTAAACAACAATAACAGCAAAACCAGACGGCTGCCTAGATTTGGCCTGCTTGTCAGAGATAACAGACCCCTGAACTAGAGGATCTTATCCAATTCTAACGTGCTTACGCATCACTTAGGGGTCCTCCTGAAAGTACAGATTTGGATTCAGGATGTCTGGGATGGAATGTGGATTCTGCATCCCTAACAAGCTCGCAGGTGATGCTAATGAGGATGGTCCATGAGCCACATTTTGAATAGAGAGGATTCTACCATAAACTCCTAGGAAGGCAGAATTCTTTTTCTTCTCTTATCATCAGTGCCTAGTGTGGTGTCAGGTTTCCTAATGGACTAATACATTTGAAAAAGAAAGAGGGAGAAAGGGAAGATGGGAGGAAGAATTCCAGCTTAAAAAAATCTAGGCACAAGTCTCTCTGGTGATTTCTGAACATCTAATGAAGATGAAGGAAAAACTTAAAGCGTCTAAGCACTTGTAACTCACGTCGTCATATCATTATTAAAAAGAAAAGAGTAAAATATTGAGCTTTGCAAGAAAATCAGGCAGGTCACCACTTCTTCAAAACTAGGATGTGCGTGCTCTTGCCACTCATTACTTCATCTGTTACTACTAACAGGTGCTAATGTGATTGTAAGCCAAACAACTGGGATTTTTTTTTTTAAGCAGAAAATATTTCAATTACACAGGTGTGTCCAAATTTTGCACGCTAAGTAGAAGACATTGGAAGAAGAATGACGAATTCTTAAGCGTCGTAAGATTAGTAGAGTTAACAACCAGACAGTTAACAAGTTAAAAAAAAAAAAAGTGTGAATCACACGCAGATGTTACTTTCCAGAAACACTGCTTGCGAAGGTAATTGCTCACAAATTTGAGAGTTTACAGCAGGTATCACAGGGCTTCAAATGTTAAGGGTGTGTATGTGTTCAGAGTCTTAAGAATATCCAAGGGATGTATGCCTAATTACCTGAAATTGAAACTACTCTAGTTTAAACGCTTGCTGAAGGGAAGATCTTTTATTTCATCTTCTCTATGGGCTGGTAGGGGGAAAAAAAAAACAACACCTAATGGCAAAAACTTTCAAAGTTGAATACGTAGATTTGCAAAATGTTAGTTAGCATCAGAAGTGTCAAGTTCTTTGATGATTGTTAGCGGTATTCTGAGGAATTGGCCCTCATTCTGGAAGAATGGCACAAGACACCTGGTAAAATGGCCCCGGACATTTCTTTAGACATTTTCTGAGTGTTTATATTAACTTAAGGGAAGGAATTAGGGGAAAAGTGGAATTTGAGATAAATGTGCCTGGATGAGAAACTAGGCAGATACCAGAGAAAGGGATTGAGCAACAAATTGCAGCAGCAAATTCCAAACAAGTTTGGCAGGACAATCCAACAAGACAGAACAAAATTATTCAAGCATCTGTTAAGATGCAGTTTTTAGTTCATTTCATCGGGAAGGAAACTGACCTTTCTTTCTCTTAATTTATGAACTACACCATCTCTATTCTGGGTTTAACTCCCAGCTCTAACACTTAGAGCCACGTGGCCTTGGGCAAGTCTCATAAACTCTGTTTCAGTTTCTTCATGCATAAAATGGCTCCAAACTATCCTCTTTTCAGGGTTGTAGGAGGGAGGATTAAATTAGAGTCCCGTAAGGTCAGTCCTGTCTCTACAGCATCTGGCACATAGCAAGACCTCAGTAAGTATTATTATTTGATGAGCAGCACCTGGGTATCTGGAGATGTTTTGAAAGGTAGGTTTTATTATCATTTAGGTACAGTAAGGCCCACATATCAGAAGACAACTGCCATTGCAGAGACAGTTTGTGATTCTCAACAGATCTCGAGAATAGGACACCCAGTGCCATGGAGGGGAGGGCATTTGGGGAAGCACCAGGGTCGGTCAGGAGAGATTGAAACTGGACAAGAGCCTTTATTGTGGTTTCTTTAGGAAGCAACAGGTGAGGCAGGGTGCGCAGACAT
The DNA here is from genome assembly GCF_000442215.2 of Lipotes vexillifer. NCBI lineage: Eukaryota > Metazoa > Chordata > Mammalia > Artiodactyla > Lipotidae > Lipotes > Lipotes vexillifer. The sequence goes on along the minus strand of NW_006779163.1, from coordinate 4,851,157 downwards.
AGGACTGGCTTGTCTGAATACATTCGGCAGGCTCTGGCCAGGAAGGCCTTCCCCTAGTTGTCTGGTACCTGGCCCCGGGGTGATTAAGGCAGAGGGATAGTGGTCAGGAATTGAGAGCCCAAGAAAGAAAGGGATTGGAGTCTAGGTTCAGGATTGGTTGATTTACATTTGAAAGCCTCAGGTGAACTGTTCGTTGTCTCTAGGAACTGACTAATTCTGGGAGGGGCAGTCCCTCCAAGGTCAGCAAGGCTCAGGTGTCAAAGCATCAGAATACAGAAAAACCAAAGACACGGTTAATACAGGAGAGAACCAAGCAGAGACTTCTGAAGTTTAAAAGTATATACTTTGAGCTGGGACGAAGCGAGAGAGAGGCATGGACATATGTACACTACCAAACATAAAATAGATAGCTAGTGGGAAGCAGCCGCATAGCACAGGGAGATCAGCTCGGTGCTTTGTGACCACCTAGAGGGGTGGGATAGGGAGGGTGGGAGGGAGGGAGACGCAATAGGGAAGAGATATGGGAACATATGTATATGTATAACTGATTCACTTTGTTATAAAGCAGAAACTAACACACCATTGCAAAGCAATTATACCCCAATAAAGATCTTAAAAAAAAAAAAGAAGGAAAATATATATATATACACTTTGGGACTTTATGGATGAGGAGAGCGAAAATTGGATGAGAAGAACTGTAAAGAAGGGGATAATCAGAAACATTTTCAAAACACCTGGGACTACAAGGCACCACATCCAGTCAGTATCCATGGGAACTGGTTCTGGGACCCCCGCTATGGATACCAAAATCCTCAGACGCTCAAGTCCCTTATATAAAATGGCATAGAATTTGCATGTAACCAATGTACATCCTCCCATATACTTTAAATCGTTTCTAGATTAGGTATGATACCTGATACAATGTAAATGCTATGTAAGTAGTTGTAAATACAACGTAAATGCTAAGTAAATAGTTGCCAGCATGCAGCAAATTCAAGTTTTGCTATTTGGAACTTTCTGGGACTTTTTTTTTTTTTTTCTCAAATATTTTCGATCCACTGTTGGTTGAATCTGCGGATGTGGAACCCACAGATATGGAGAGCTGACCATATTGAGAAAAGAACAGAGAAGTCAGACCAGCAAATACAGTTTTCAGTTGAAAAAAAAGCACAGCTTATAAAGGAGGCTGGAGAATTCCCTGGTGGTCCAATGGTTAGGACTCTGTGCTTTCACTGCCAGAGGCACAGGTTAGATCCCTGGTCGGGGAACTAAGATCCTGCAAGCTGCGCAGTGCGGCCAAAAAGAAAAAAGGAGGGGAAAAAAAAAAGAGGCTGAAGGTGAGAGAAAACAAATCAGTCTTTTTGTTCTTCAAAAAGTTAGGAGGTAGCCTCAGTCCCACTCTTAATTGTGGCTGCAGAAGCCCTTAGTTTAGATGGAATCACTTGACAGATGGTGCCAGTGCCCTGCTGGTAACCCTCTAATGGCTTCCCACTACACCGACTGAAAAATGTCCGAAGTCCTTTCTGTGGTCAGCAGGCCCCTCCTAGTCTGACCCTTCCTACATCTGCTGCACCACCAACTCCTGCAGCTTCTCAGCTCCCCATCTCACTGTCCTTTCTGTGCCTTGAATACACCAAATTCATGCGTTCCCTCCTCGGGACCTTCACCCTCCGTCTCCTCTGTTCTGGTGTGCTATTCCTCCTGAGCTTTCTATGGCTGGTTGCTTTTTCTCATTCAGATCTCAGCTTAATTGTCACCTCTGAAAAGAGATTTTCTTTAGCTCCCCAGCCTACAGAAGCCATCTTGTCTAATTCTCTACGTTGTGCTTATTACTATTACTCCCTGTTATTTTGTTGTTTATTTATTTGCTTCTTGTCTGTATTTCTCTAGTATAGTTTAAGTTCTAGGAAAGCAGGGGCCTTGGGCATGTTTACTGCTGTAGTACCAGGGCCTAGAAGTGTGCCCAGGATACAACCAGGGACTCAGCATTCATTGAGTGAATGAATGATCTACCTAAAGACACACAGTTCTTCACTCTGCCTCCGGCTTAAGGACAGTTTCCTAAAGGGGCTCTGAAAATTACAAAGGAAACAGTGCGTGGATTCTGGCCCCGGTAGGCTTCTGGGCTCCGTGTTTCTTTAATTTCATGTAAATTTCTCTAAGTAAATATTCCTTAAAAGTGAATAAAATTTTATTTCGCTTTAACAAGAGAATATAAAAGTTAAAAAGGTCACCATAGTAATAGACTAATCTCAATTACCAGGGCAGCCTCCGAAACCCTCACTCCCACCTAATCTCATTCGGTGCATATGCAGCTTACCGTGTGATTTCCAACACAGCTAAATGAAATTATAAAGCAGTGTTAAATTTATTAATCATTTAATTAGCTAAATGTTCCTGCAAGTACTCACGAGATGAATGGCATGTCATTTTCTAATGCAATTTGCCTCTCAGGCAGCCAGGGTCAGAAAGGGAAACTCCTGGCATCTCGAATGAGCTTTTTATATCACACCTTTTATTAAGAGACAGTGGTGATACCATGATCGTATTTGAGACTTGTACACAAGACCGGGGCACTCGGGTGGTGGAAGGAAAAAAAAAAAAAAAGACTCTCCATCTCACCCAGGTTACAAAGAGGAGGGGCGGGGTGTCTGATGAGTTCCTCAGAGATTGCCTCTCCCTGTGTCTCCTTGCAGGGCAAATCTTTTCATATTTAACAAGCCACTGAGCAGAGCAGAGCAAAAGATAGCAGCCAGTATTAAACGCATGCTCAATCTAGTTTTATTTCTTTAAATTTACTCAGTCGAGAAAAATTTGTGGAGTGCGAATTCTCCTCATGCTAGGTGACTTTTTAATCCTCCTCCTCCTTGAGTCAGGATTTATTTCTCCCTCCCAGCCCTCCAGGCTTTGCTTGTCATCTTGGGGGTGGATGCTACACTTGCTCTTTGAAGAGGGTCCGCTCAGGAGGGGCGTTCGGACTCCTAGCATCGGGATGCGTACCTGGGGAGCTTTGGGATTTGGGGCTGGCTTTGACCCGTCATTATTTCTGACTGCAAAAGCTGTGACAAGCGGCTGCTGCCAGCTGCTTTGTAAGTCTCTTCCCATTTGCAGCGAGAGAACTGGCATTGAGAACATTGTCTAAATTCACTTGGCAAAGGAGTTGTTGGAGTGGGGGCCCTACACCCGAGGCCAAGAACATCCAAATGAGCACTAGGCTATTTGTTCAAGATGGAAGCTGTCAGTTCTGAGAACCTCAGCGGGAGGAGTATCTTTTTTTCCCCCCCCCCAGTATTTATTTATTTATTTGGCTGTGTCGGGTCTTAGTTGCGGCACTTGGGATCTTTCTTGCGTCACACAGGCGGGCTCTAGAGTGTGCGGGCTCAGTAGTTGCGGCGCTCAGGCTCTCTAGTTGCAGCGCATGGGCTTCAGAGTGCGCGTGCTCAGTAGTTGAGGCACGCGGGCTCTAGAGTGCACGGGCTTAGATTGAACCCACGTCTCCTGCATCGGAAGGTGGATTCTTAACCCCTGGACCACCAGGGAAGTCCCAGGAGGAGTGTCTTGATGCATGGATGTCCCTGGCTCGCAGAGCCACCGGGCAGGGGCAAGCTCTTCCACGTCGAGCAAGGGAGACACGATGGGACACAATGAGTACAAGTCTGAGGACTGGTTTTTGGTCCCAGTTCCCCCTGCTGTTGGCTGCAGCTCCCTGGGCAAGTCATGTCACCTCCAGCCCCATGATTCCATCATCTGTAAAATCGGGGTCGGATGAATACTCCACACTGATATCAGTAATAGCTACTCACAAGGTTGTCATCAGGATTAAATGAAACTGTGTACTTGAAACAGTTATGTAAATTCTAAACTGGCATAGAGGCACTGTGGAAGTTTTTTTTTTTTTTTTTTTGTTTTTTTTTATTTTTTTTTTTTTTTTTTTTGGTTTTATTTTAATTATTTTTTTCTTTCAAGAGCAATAGCTTTGGGTCAGGTACATGGATATATCAGACTTGGCTCTGCAGTTACCTCCCGTATGATCCTGAGCAAGGTATTTAGCTTCTCTGAACCTTGGTTTCCTTAGTAATGAAATGGGAATAAAAATAGGGCAGATTAGAGAAAAAGATGTGTTATGTGCGTATATGTATGTGTGTGTGTAGATATACGTATATATACGTACATAAAATATATACAATATGCATACATGTTCAAATATAGCCTGTTACCTAACCTAGTTTGATAAAGGTGTCTGCTGCTGGTATTACACTGCCATTGCTATTTTTATTACTGTGATTGTGTCAACATTGCAGGTAAAGGGTACCCCCACCCCCCTCTTCCAGAAGACATCTGTGTGTTATTTAACATAGACCTCATTAAGGAGGTTTGCCAAGTATAGGTAGAGACGCTCTGGACTCACTGCCAGGTTGCAAGGAGGAGAGGTAGAAATATGGCACATGGAGTTTAAGAGCGCTGCTGGTGGGGTGAGGCATCGCTCGCTTCAAATCCTCCCTGCATCCTGTGTAAGCTAAATGACCTTGAACGAATCAGTTAGCTTGCTAAGCCTCAGTTTCTTTATCTGTAGGATGAAGGTCATTACAGCGCCTCCCTCCCACTCAAGGTTGTTAAAAGGATGACTTGGGAAGCCCAGAGCATAATCTTGCCCCATACAGTAAACAGCCAACGAATACTGGCTCAACAGAGAGAGACAGAGAGTGAAAGAGAGAGAAACGGAAGTGAAAAAGTTTCTGAGCAAAAGTTACATCTATAGGGCTTCCCTGGTGGCGCAGTGGTTGAGAGTCCGCCTGC
>NW_006779163.1:4844301-4846112 GCF_000442215.2 Lipotes vexillifer | reverse complement strand
CAAAAAAAAAAAAAAAAAAAAAGTTACATCTATAGATTCTTCACTTTCACAGATGCTTCTTCTATCACCTCCCTGGCTTATCTTTCAACTGTCACTTTAGGTAGGATGCCCTGGGCCTTCAGTTTCCCTCCCAGGCCCCAGAAAGGCCAGCCAAAGCCTGGAGATGTGACTCGACCTGTACAAAATGTCTTAATAAGTTGGCAGGAGCTAGGGCCAGAGGCAGGACACCTGTCTCCTATACTTGTCCTTTTTTGGGGGGCGGGGGCAGCTTTAAGTCATCAGTGATATTTGAATTGGTCACTGGTTCACCCCACAGACTATCCCGATCTCTTGTTAAGTGTTCCTACCTATTAACCAAGGCGTCTGATCTTACACAATTGTTTGCACAGACTGAGAGGTGTTTCTGTACTTGTCGTTGGGTTGATGAAATGCTGATATGAGTTACATTCGATAAACCCTCATGGAGGGCTTCCTGTGTGACAGGTGCAGGGGCTCCCAGGAGGAACTTTCTTCCTGGAAGTGCAGTTTCCTGTCTTGTAAGTTTTGGGCCAGTGCCGTGCAGATCAGAGTAACGTGCACAGGTGCATGGATTGTACTACTCCCCTCCACCCTTGCTTGTCTCTCTCAAGTTCAGGGCCTTCTTCTGGAGCCCATATATAGGACACTAACTCTCAAGCTATCTCAGTAGCACTGGTGTCCCCCTAATGGGCAACATGGATGGCAAACATGGCAGGGCATGGATGGCCTCAGTTATCACTGGCCTTTGTGAAACAAGGATACTCTTGGGGTTGAGATCCTGGAACACAGGACACAGCTAAGAGCAGGCCTAGGGAGGGGTGAAGTTCGCCCTTGTAATTTCTCCAGGCCATGCCAAGGCCTTGTATCCTCAGCTATCATGAGTCCCCATTAAGAAACTCAAGAGCTCAGGAAAAGGGCACCCTGCATATCAGCTGCACTTGAGGCCATGCTGAGGGAGCTGGCTCTAAGCCCTGGCTGGGTCTGGAGGTCCTTCCTTGACCTTTTGCAAAGCAGGTCTCCTCAGAGAGCTGTGGAGTAAAGGAACGGGTATTGCTTTCTGCCTCCTGTTTCTCTGTACTTCATCTCAGGATCCACCTTCCCAGCCTCCGAGGAAAGAATGTTTTCTCCCAGAAAAAGTGCTTATGGGCAGATTTGGTTATTACTTATGGTTTAAAGACAGCACCTTTCAACAGTCACACGCACGTCCTCTTTCAGGCATTTATCCAAAGACGCGCACAGGACGAGGCCTCTTTCCAAAAGCAGTATTTGTTGACAAGCGTTACAGTATGTGTGTATGAGCCGGGTCTCTGTGTGCATTCACTTGGAGCTGTTACATATTCCATGAGAGACACGTGTATGCAAACCTGGGAAGGAGAGATCGGGGGAGAGAGAAGGAAGGAGGAGGGAAGAAAATAAGAGAAAGAGTTAGCAAGGAAGAGACCAGAGAAAGAGAAAATAAACCAACACAGCAGACTGTGAAATATCTTAGATGCTTTGGCATCTGTCTGGATTCTCGAGAAAGACCATTCATCTCTCTCTGAGCTTCAGTTTCCTCCTTTGTAAAATGGGAACAATCATTAAGGCACCTAATTTATAGGGTTGCTTGGAGCCCTGCAAGAGATAAGCATACAAAGAACCTCGGACAATGCCCAGCGTACAGTCAGTAATCAATAAATATTAATCATGTTATTAAAGAGAGAGAAAGAAGGGGAGGAGTGGGGGGGAACAGAGGACAAGGAAAAGGAAGGTAAGGGAGAGAATGTAGTGTGAAAAATGAAAGAAAGGGAAAGAAA
>NW_006779163.1:4826042-4844291 GCF_000442215.2 Lipotes vexillifer | reverse complement strand
GGGAAAGAGAAGAGAGATTGAAGAGAAGAGAGAAGAAAGGCACCAGTCCGGCTGTCTAGAGCGAGTCTGTTCTGCTTTTTCTAGCCCGACCCACGTTTTCCTCTCTAGGTCCTTGTAGGCATGGTTTACGTGCAAACAGTGAGAAGCGTAAGCTAAACACAGACTTTAGGCACATATACAATAGGCAGGCTTCATCCCATTCACACATTCTGTTTGGCAAGTAAAAGCATTGCCTCAGTTCAACTTTATGGCCCAGAAGCCAAACTACAAAAAACTACCATACTGTTTTCTATTTTATAGCAAAACAGAAATGAGTACTTTTATTTCTCTTTCATGAGTTTGGGGCCAAAGCAACGGAGGAGTGCCAGTGTCTGGGTGCCCTCACGTTACCCCGGGGTTGTGGGTTTTTTTTTCCCCTTCCACCATGTTAAACATTTCTGGTTAACCAGTTAAAATGGGGAGATGGCCATGATTGCTTTTAGACTGCCACTTCCACATTGAGTGAATTTTATAACAAGAAGCCATTTTTGCCCCCTCCAGGCTGCCCTTGTGCCTGCCTCTCTTGACTTTGAGGTCCTCATTATTGTGGGTTTAAATGAAGGATGTTCATTCAGGCAGGGACGGGGTGGGGCTCGGGGGGAGGCCACCAGGCATCAGAGCTGTTATCAGGCCCTTCTATCAGGCCAAGTGACAGGCGAACGGAACAAGAATGCAGAGCTCATGGTGGAGACCTCCAGCTGACACCAAAGGTGGCTCCCCTCACTCTAACCTTGAAAGGGAAAGTTCCCACTTTATTAAAATGAATTTCAAAAGGGCCGCTCTGACAGCTGCATAATTAAATATTGGAGTGTCAGCGATAATTTATTCCACTCGCATGTGGTGGTCAAATCCTTTTCACTAGAGGGTCAGCAAGCATGGTGACAGAGGCAAGGAGACGGGATTCTGGGTCCTTTGTCATTTATGTAGCCACAGCCCTGAAATCGGAGACTCATAAAACATATAAATACACACACACATGCACACAAACACACACACCCCAGAGAGGGAAAAAAATGTGCATGATGATACCCTATTGTGATTCTCCCAGTAAAACTCTCTAGTTCAAATCTGATACGCGTTCGTTAGGAATAGTACGTGAGATGCTCAAGACCCATGTGTATAGACTTTTAACCTATATTTGAGGCGCTCTGTGGGTGCCATAGCTGTTTCTGGAGTACCAGTCATCCCAGGCTCCCTCTAAGATCTCTTCCTCCAGTGATCTTGGTAAAGAAGGTGATGACAGCTATGAAAGTGGATAGAACTGCTGGGACATAAACTTCTGTACAACAGTTACAATGCTAGTGACTCTCTATACTTAGTGTAAGCGCTTTGGTATCCACTGACCCTATCCAGTCAACAACAGTGAATCTATGATTGCAGAGTTAACTTCCTGTGTGTGTGTGTGTGTGTGTGTGTGTGTGTTACTGGGAGAAGTTTGCCTTTTTCAAGAAGGTGTAATAGAAAGAACATGGGCTTTGGAACCAGACCCAGGATGCTTTCTCATGATTAACGCAGCTCAGTTTCCCACCGCAGGCAGTGGCATATTGCTTCATAAGTGCCTTTAAAAATTATGGAAAACAGAGCCGGAGTGAATTCAGTATAGACCTTCGCGGATGTTTATTCCTTGTTTATGCTGGTGTTTTGCTTTGTTTTGTCTCACCTGGGGAGCAGTCGTGTTCTTTCCCCTCTTTGGTAATTCAGGGCTTCCTGGGGCTTAGTGTCCAGAAGATGCTGCCAGTAGCTCAGAGAAGCAGAGAAACAGCGCACGAGCCCAGTCCATCATTTCTTATTTGACCCTGTCCTGTTTACTCTGTCAGGGTAAAAGCGCAGGCCAAGCTCGGCTAGTCACTGTATTACTTTGTCACAGGCAGGCTTGGCTACTCCGAGTCAGCCTGAACAAATTACATCCCTCACTCTGTCGCTGAACCGGGAACAGGGTTATAACTCAGTCTGAGCACCGGTCCCTCTCCTGTTACCTTCATAACCAAGGTCATACTAATCAACTCAATTACCAGTCCTCTCGGACATTTTCATAATGTTTTCTGCTAGTTGCTCTCCTGTGAAAATCGCTCGGTCTAAGCAAATTAATGCCATTTTTATAACTACCTACGTTTCAGGTACAGTGATCTCCTTTGAAAAAACTGTATCCCCAGCAGCATGAACTAGCTTTCTCTCCCACATAATGTTCACACAAGGCGGGGTATCGCCATAGTCCATTCTTGACTTTTTTTTTTTTTATGGTGCAAACAAATCATCTGGTTTTGAGGGAAACATGAAATTACAAAGATACTTACTTGAGTCACTTCTGAAAGCCCAGCGCCGAGCCTTCTCCCTGCTTTTCACCCCTCCTCCCAACTCAGCAAGCTGGGCGTTTCAACCAGGCTTCAGGTCCTGAGACACAGGAGGATGAAATTGCATTATTCCCCTCAGAGGTTGTATTTTAAGTTCTTATTAGTTTTCAGATTGGTCCCCTTTTTGTGTCCTCTTCACCCCATCTCACTTCATATCCTCCTTTGTTTTAGAGCTGCTGGGGATGATTGTCTAGCCTTCTGTTTTCCAAATGTTTTTTCAGGTTAGCTAATTTGATTCCCATAGCAGATCTATGAGAGCGCAAAATCACACCATTTGGGCAATAGCCCCTATTTTGAAATTTCCTAACAGCACAATTGCTGGGTAGCGAGTGTCTTAAAAGATGTGAGATGGACTGTTCTTTTGAGTTGTGCTGGTTAACGGCAATCTAAGTACAGAAGGCAAACCACTGATTTGATTTAATACAGTGAGCTAACCAGGGCACATGGTGACCGCTGTCTTTTAGTATCTCTGAACTGCCACCTCCCCTGCATGCTCAAATTATTAATTAAAACAGAGCCCTGTAAGGCTGTGTGTGCATCCTGTAGGTCATATCTTGCTCATAGTAGGCCCTGAATAAAGCCCAGTTGAGTGAATCAGTTCTCTCTCCACGTATTAACCTGTTAATGGACTTGCTTATTTGCTCAAAAGAGATCCTGAGCTGGGTATGGAGGACAGCATCAATTTGAGCTTCATCTGAAATGTTTTATTCCATCATTTTTTTTAACAAAAGCGGGGGAAAGCAATGAGGCAAATATGACAGAATGCTAACAGCTCCACTGGTGAATAGTGGGAATAAGTGTGGTTGTCATATGGTTCCTAGTGCTTTTTTCATACTTTTTAAGAAAATTTTTATTTTATACTGGAGTATAGTTGAGTTACAATGTTATGTGAGTTTCAGGCGCACAGCAAAGTGATTTAGTTATTACATACACATATATCTCTTGTTTTCCAGATTCTTTTCCCATATAGGTTATTACAGAGTATTGAGTAGAGTTCCCTGTGCTGTACAGTAGGTCCTTGTTGAGTATCTTATATATAGTGGTGTGTATCTATTAATCCCAACCTCCTAATTTAGTCTCCCCTAGCCTTTCCCCTTTGGTACTCCCCCCCCATAAGTTTGTTCTCTATGTCTGTGAGTCTTTTTCTGTTTTGCAGATCAGTTCATTTATATCATTTTTTAAGATTCCACATGTAAGTGATATCATATGATATTTGTCTTTCTCTGTCTGACTTACTTCACTTAGTTTGATAATCTCTAGGTCCGTCCCAAAACATGCACCTAATGACATGAAGATCTGGGTTGGCCTGTGCCTTTTAGGGCAGGTCAGACATAAGGGGATAGAGCAGAAGGGAGGGAACCAACTCCTGTGTGTACCCACCATGCCCTGGACCTGAACTAGGTGCTTTGCTGCTGTCTAGCATCTCATGGAATTCTTCACGGGTCCTGGGTCTTCTCATTCTCTCCAACTTAAAGACAGTAAAACCGTGGCCCAGAATGCCTGGCTCACTTACCCAAGGTTACACAAATCAAAGGAGGCAGAGCTGAGATTCAGACTCAGGCCACAGTGACCTCTGCTCTTTTTTACTTTTTTCTACGAACATTTTAAAAGTTGTGAAATTCTCATAACGAAAAATTAACCATTTAAAATCTACAGTTCGTATCTCAAGAAAAAATAAAACGCACTATACAATTCAGTGGCGTTTAGTAAATTTGTGATGTTGTACAACCACCACCTCTTGTAGTTTCAAAACTCTCTCATCATCCCAGAAAAACACCCCATACCCACTAAGTAATCACTCCCTGTTCCTCTCTGCCCACAAAATCTGCTTCTGATCTCTATGGATTTGCCTCTTCTGGACATTTCATATAAAAACAGTCATATAATATGTGACCTTTTGTGTCTGGCTTCTTTCACTTTGCATAATGTTCTTGAGTTCATCTCACTTGTAGCCTGTGTCAGTACTTTATTTATTTCTATAATCAATATTTTTTGTTGAAGTGTAGTTGATTTACAATGTTGTGTTAATTTCTGCTGTACAGCAAAGTGATTCGGTTTTACATATATATACATTTTTTAATATTCTTTTCCATTATGGTTTATCATAGGATACTCAATGTAGTTCTCTGTGCTGTACAGTAGGACCTTGTTGTTCATCCATTCTGTATAAAAGGCTCACATCTGCTCCCCCCAACCTCCCGCTCCATCCCTCCCCCAACCCCCTCACCCTTGGCAACCACCAGTCTGTTCTCTATGTCCGTGAGTCTGTTTCTGTTTCGTAGATAAGTTCATTTGTGTCATATTTTAGATTCCACGTATAAGTGATATCATACAGTATTTGTCTTTTGCTTTCTGACTTACTTCACTTAGTCCTTTATTCTTTTTTAAATGGCTGAATAATATTCCACTGTATGGATATACCACATTTTGTTTACGCATTCATCCTTTGTTGGACAATAGGGTTGTTTCCGCCTTTTGGCTATTATGACTGCATGCTGGTGTGAACGCAGGTTTCTGTGTGGACATAGGTTTTTATCTCCCTTGGGAATAAACTTAGGGCTGGGCTTGCTGGGTCATATGGTAATCTATGTTTAACTTTTGGAGGAACTGCCAAGCTGTTTCCAGAGCGGCTGCCCCATTTTACAGAAAATCCCTGCTCTTAATACCTCTCAGCATCTTCTGAGGCACTAGACTGTTCGTTAAGCTCTTTCTACAGAAAGAGTTAAGGAATCTTCTCAGGCAACTGTAATCACCCCCCAGGGACTTAGCTGGCGCATGTGCAGCTGGAATAGCCAGGAGGCATCCAGTCCCTGTTATTTTAGTCTCTCTCCCCCGCTTTCCCACCCCGTTCAAGCTCCCTGTTACCCAAGAGTGGAGGATGGGTGGCCTATAAACACAGAGGAAGGCAGTGAGTGATCAGTAAGCCTTCCAAAGGCCGACTAGAACCCTGGGCACCGTCGTCCCACAGGTCACTCTTCAGCGCCCCTCAGGGAAGGAGAAGTCCAACCACAAACCCTACACAAACTCAGACGGAGACTGAGTCCTGGAGAAGTCAGTCAGCCTGCCCAGCATCGCAGAGCTCGTTTGCATCCGAGCGGAGACCAGAATTGGGTCTCTCCCCACCTCCGTCGGCTGCTGTGGCTTCTAATTCCTTCACAGTTTAGAAAAATAAAGATGTCTGGGAACAAAACCTTTAAAATATGGGCTTCCCTGGTGGCGCAGTGGTTGAGAGTCCACCTGCCAATGCAGGGGACACGGGTTCGTGCCCCGGTCCGGGAAGATCCCACGTGCTGCGGAGCGGCTGGGCCCGTGAGCCATGGCCGCTGAGCCTGCGCGTCCGGAGCCTGTGCTCCGCAACGGGAGAGGCCACAACAGTGAGAGGCCTGCGTACCGCAAAAAAAAAAAAAAAATGTGAAAGGTTTTTCATCATGTGATGTCTTCCATTTTGAAAACTGGGCTACAGTAAAACATCTTGATCCCAGAGCTTCTTTAGAGAGAAAGTTCTGGAGAGTCTATATATATGAATTCACATGTGCAAGGCACATGCTATAGCTATGTTAGAAGCCCACTGAGACCTTCATTTCACAATTCGGAAAAGTCAGTAGATTTTGCCCCATGGAAGAGATGCACTGAGACTCGGAGACATCAAATATGTCCAAAGCCTCCCATTTTGGAGGCAGTAGCTTCTGGCTCTCGATTTTCCTGACTCTGGACTGTCGCTTATTTTTATCCTGTCACGTGTCTGAGGCCTATTATGGGTCAGAGAGCACAAAAAGAGATCACAAGACCGAGGCCAGAAAACACCATTAATGCATAAACTGCAGTGACCTTGCCAGGTGACACTTGACTTCTCCATTTGCAAGCTGGAGGAATGTGTAGAAATGCTGCATGGCTGTGGCCACAGAGGAGAGGGTCTCCCCGAGCCCCGTTCTTGGAATTCTTAAAAACCGGACTGGCAGGCCTCCTTGGTATCTCCTTCACCCCGCTGTCCTTCCGAAGCCAGGGAAAGCCCTCACAGCCCAGAGTCAAGGACCGGGAAGGGAATTTCAGCTTCGTCCTTCCCGCTTCACACAAATAGCTAAAGCCAGAAACAGTTGCACGAGTCCCAGCCAACAACCAGGAAGGAGACTGATCAAGACACACAGCAGTCAGACTGGGCCTGCTAAACAGGTGGTGGGCAGGCTGCTTGGAAGGACCCAGATCAAGAGTCCGAGGCCTGGTTTTAGCCCAGCTTTGCTCTGGACTCCCTTTGTGACCCTGGGGACTTCCCTTATCCTCCCTGCGCCCTGTTCCTGAGTGTCAGCAACGAGAGGGTTCTAGATGAAATTGCTCTCTGTTAGGGAAGCTCTTAGAGCAGGTCTGGTACAGGGATCTTGGACCCAGAAATAAAGATGGAAAAAAACAGATGGGAAAAATAAAAAACCCTATGGTAATAACCGTCCCAGGTAGCTCAGCGGAACTGGCTCTGCGGACCACACCCCACTGCTCGCTTGCAGGACATCACAGTCGTGTGTGTGTGTGTAAATCATTTTATTTTTAAGATTTTTTTTATTGAGGTGTAGTTGATTTACCATGTTGCATTAGTTTCTGATGTACAAGCAAAGTGGTTCAGTTTTACATATATATGTTCTTTTTCGGATTCTTTTCCATTATAGTTTATCTCAGGATATTGCATATAGTTCCCTGTGCTATACAGTAGGACCTCGTAGTTTGCCTATTTTATATATAGTAGTTTGCATCTGCTAATTCCAAACTCCTAATTGATCCCGCCCCCACCCCCTTTCCCCTTTGGAAACCATAAGTTTGTTTTCTATGTCTGTGAGTCTGTTTCTGTTTTGTAAATAAGTTCATCTGTGTCATATTTTAGATTCCACACATAAGTGATATCATATGACATTTGTCTTTCTCAGTCTGAGTTACTTCACTTAGTATGAAAGTCCCTAGGTCCATCCATGTTGCTGCAAATGGCATTATTTCATTCCTTTTATGGCTGAGAAACATTCCATTGTGTATATGTACCACATCTTCTTTATTTATCTGTTGATGGACATTTAGGTTGCTTTCAGGTCTTGGCTATTGTAAATAGTGCTGCTCTGAACATTGGGGTGCATGTATCTTTTCGAATTAGAGCTTTCTCCAGATAAAGGGCGTCCTAATTTTAAGGACGTCCTCACTACCCCTCCCAAAAGGAGATTTTATATGAGCACAAGCCAGATCAGACAAGTTGGGATCTCTTATATTTGCCTCCATCTTGGTACAAGTTTCTGTAATGCCCTTCAATCATCCAATCTATCCATGTTTTCCCAGGGGAAACAGTTCTCTCTTGAATGCCCTATGTTTCTTTTTACAAACATCATCTCATTTAATCCTCACTACTATCCTGACGGTATTGTCGTCCTCTCCACTTTATAGTTGAGGAAAGAGGGGATCAGAGAGATGAAGTGATTTGCCCAAGATCACCCAGCTAGCAAGTAGTAAAGTTGGAATTTGACGCAGGTCTGACTCCAAAAGCCGCCTTCTCCTTTGCTTCCTAATGCTTTTTCTTGCAAAGGAGCAACTTACAACCAAACTGGTATCACCACTTAATTTTATCTTTGGATAAAGATGGCACCAGTCTCATAAGTCAGTGAGTTTTATTCATGCTGCAAAATAACGGCTGATTAAGAAAATTAAATCTGACTCTGAATTACTTACCTAGGAGCAAATGATTGCATGATCCCATTGTGGAAGATAAAAATTTTACTTAAAAAAAAAGAGGAAAAAAAAAAAAAAACCCAAACAGAAGGAACAGAACTTACTTTTTACGATCGAGAGCTATTTCTTCCTTTATAGTAAAATGCCCTCTTTAAGATTTTGCAAGCTCATTTCATGACTTTTTTTTTTTCTCTTTAGTATCTTTCCAAATTTAGAAGTTAAATTTATAAGGCTGTAATTTGCAAGGTCATCCTTTTTTGGAAAAAAAAAAAAAAAAAAAGAAATGTAAGGAGATGAGGCCTTTCTAGGTTTGAGGGTGATACTAGCTCATAATTCTTTCCTGACTTTGGCCACGTCTTTGCAGATTCCTGTGGGTTGATGTTTATTAGCGCCTTGCCTGCAAATGGTAAATACATTGACTTATCTCCATATTCCCCACACTCCCCAGTTTAAGAAAAATGTGAGATGTTGGGGAAAGGTTCCAAGAATAGACCAAAGGGTTAGCCAGCCTAGAGAAGTGAACTCGAAGAAGAAATGGCCTACGTTCAATTCCATCGTGATTCTTTGCTGGTGGTCTGGTGCTAGGCACACAGAAGGTGAGATGGATGGAATTCATGCAGTGTGGCCTTGGAGGGTCACAGGCTAGCTTGGAAGACAGGCGTGCTGGTAGATCGTTACAACATGAGGTGTGTGCACCCCAGGGAAAACACAGACAAGGTTCAGGGGCTGCACAGAGGAAGGGATTAACTCTATAAGGAAGTGTTTCGATAGTGACGTTCAATTATAGGACCCATCAAATAATATGACTGTATACTTCTGTAACAGTGTAGTATTCTAGTTATTATTTATTCCTACACACTGAACAAATACAATTATTATACACACCCTTTCCGCTATTAGCTCTCCTTATTCCTAGTGAAAATAGTGGTGGGTGGTTGATAAGAATAATTCTTCTGTGATCCTTCACATCATTTTTCTACTCAGAACTTAAAAATTCTTTTTTGGTTTGTTTGCTTGCATTTTTCCTAATCTTTTATATCAGTGAAAACGGAACCCCTCAGGTCTTCTGACGGTGGGTGCTGGTTTTGCAGGGGGCTTACCAGTGCTTTTCAAGGGCAACTCAATGTCAGATCAAGCCTCCCAAGAGAGGTTGGTCCTGCACTGTGCATCGTGGCCTTTTAATGCCATCTTGCTTTTTATCAACACATCGGCGAATGCTTTCCTTCCTTTCCCGTTGAAAGCGTTCCGTGTGGAAACCAGGAAGTTTACCTCATTTTTTTTCCTGTTTGTTTTTTGATGTCTAGACAGCAGAACCAATCTTCAGAATCCTTTCCCAAAAAATGACCGAAACAAATTCGATCACAAAAGCTTTTAAAATCTGAAATCCCAGGAAGCTAATTAGTGCGTCCTTTTAAGATGACTTCCTGCATTTTTGTATCCGCACAGGCTTGGGTTACAAATGTGGTTGGCAGTTTGCCACGAGTCAGGCAGGTCATCCCAGCTCTTAGGAGCACGGAGCTTCTGCAGAGCCTGTGGACGGAGGGCAGGGATGGGACTGTCCCCTGTGTGAGTGTGTGGCTGCGATCTGCTACCAGGTAGCAGGCTGAGGCCAGGGGCTGCATTGGCTTGGGGTCCTTGTGGTTGGTTGTATACTCCACGAACTTTTCTCATTGCCCTAATGATGTCTTTAGTTTGCTATTTCCCCACTTGACACTGAGATTCTAGGAGCAGGAACCGTATGTATCCCAGTGCCATGCACAGTACTTGGCACAGAAGAGGTGTGTAATAGATGCAGCTGCTCTAGTGCAGAAAGCACACATTCCAGAATCAGGCAAAGAGACATGTATCCTGGAGTGCATAGCCCTCCTTAACTTGTGGCTAAGACCCCACAAGGCCTTGTGTTTCTGCTTGGGCTACAAACTCTTGGAGGGCGGCCACCCCCCATCTGCGTACCCAGAGCCCCCACTCAGTACTTGGCTCAGAGCAGGCCCTCAGCACGTGTCTGCTCTTCACTGAGTAGATGTATCCATATGAATCATGCCCAGGATTTCTACCCTAAGATAGAACTTCTGGAACTTCTTTAGGTACGTGTTTGCCTTCTCCAGGAATTGGGCAATCTCACTACCAATGGCAAAAATAGACTGTGAGACATGGTTGGCTTCTTTCTCTGTTGGGTGTGTGTGTGTGTGTGTGAGAAAAGGCCATTGAAATGTAAAATTATGACTTGAATGCCGTGGTGAATTCATCTCATTGTGTTGGAGAGAGATCCAGGATTCTCCCCAGAAAAGTCTTCTCCAGCGTAAAAACCATGTTGATCGTCACGTTTGAAACACACGTGTGTGCATGTCTCCAGGCCCGTGTCCGTATGCATGTATGTCACCGCTGAGTGAACCCTATCGGTTCGTCTCATTGGCTCCCCTCCTGGGCTTCCTGAGAGGCATGGGAGGGGCACACTCCAGATGGAGGGAACCATCCATGAACCGTCTTGGAAGCATACAAAAGCCTGGTGTGTTTCGGGCACGATAAAGTCATCGGTTCAGATATTTGATTATTGGGACGGTCCACGTGGGTCTCTTTCACTCACCCACATGCAGGACCCAAATGAGTTAACAGACAAAGCCTGGAATCAGAAGCTCAGGGTGTTCCAGGCAAATACTTGAACTGGTCAGCCCGGGAGGCTTCATAACCTGCTTCCCTTAGTCAGTCTTCAAAGACACAAAAAGAGACCACAGCTCACAGACACCAATAGTCAAGGCAAGATAAAGCTCCCCGGTTTATCTTGGGGATAAACCAACAAAACAAAGCAAAAAACAAGCAAAAAGTAACTAACCCACCCAGTAAAACTTGAGAATCAACTTAGAGGTTCAACAGCTGGGGAATGATTCCGTAAATCATGGTAGATCTATTTAGCAGAATGTTAGACAGCCACAGAAATCAAACGACAGTTGGGGACAGTACTCATCATAGAAGTTTTAATGACAAAGGTGGAGTTCAAAATGGAATGTAGTCTCTGCCTAGAAGTATATTAAAGAGAGATGGACAGGAGGAGGGGAGAGAGGGGAATGTATTCTATACCTGGGTGCTGCTTTCACTTTTCAGAATGTTAAAAGTATTACCATTATGATTTGAAAAATGTCTAATTTAAAATGTGTCACCAGTAAAATCTTGTGGAAACTTGTGAACGGTTGGATATTGTATTTTCGAGATAAGCATTTATAAGTAGCCCTCACATCTAGCCAGACTATTTACTTGAACTTGGTCTTGTGAAGTTTCAGTCCCTTGGCTTTGTAGAGTGAAAAGTTCCGAGGGGCAGGTTAATAGCAACGCTGATTCAGGCATTGTGGTTCCTGGGGAAAGCACGAATTACCCAGCTGAGCACTAAACGTCAGGATGAATGGCCTCTGGGTTGTCAGTGCTATATGCACTTTTCTGTGTTGCCTTAACTGTCAGGCAGTTATTGAAAAATGGTCTTTTCCCCAAAATACAATAGTTAATGCCTGGGCTGGATGGTCATGACAAATCCTTCCACATTAAGAGTGTACTGATATCCGGTGAATTTCAACTTTCAGCCAAAGGACTGAGGCAGAATGAAACACAGGTGTGTTCTTTTAGGAAATTAACCAAAATGACTCATTATTAAATTTCAGAAGCTGTTGAGTAATGCATTTGATAACATTAGCAGAAACATTCCCGCCGAGTCATGAAGAAGCATAAAAGGGGAGGCTGAGTAAAGTAGCTTTCGTTGAGTCTTTTCTAGGTGCCATTTTGCATAAATGCTTCTTATTCTGCCCAGTTTAATCCCCTTTGTTATTAGCCATAATCCTGAAGAATTGGTATTCTTGCCTGGATCCGTCTCACACTGAGGTGCCTGCTTCTCCCTCAGCAGGTTCGTTCTTATTAACTTCTACCCCCTTCCGACCTCCTCCCAGTCGTGTCCGAAACCTACACGTGCACCGTGCAGCCCACATCTCTAGTGTTTGGGCTTCAGAGCAAACTATGTGGACTCCAGCTAAAACCCCAAACCAAGCTAGACTAAAGGTCGGTCAACTCTGGCTTTACAGCTCTCATGTTTAACATGCCCCACTGATTCCTTGGACGCAAGGAAGACATTCGGAAACTGCTCAGCGATTAGATTTTCCAAGAAAATTTGAAATTCAACTTGTTGGCTCTAACAAAACCTAGTGCCTCTGAAGCCAGGAAACAATCTTTTGCTTATTGTACACTGTCTTAAGAATTCCCTGTGCAGGTTCACGTCTATTTTGGTTGGGATTTGTCTGTATTTCCATGTGACCACCAGGTCAGCCACATAGCTGTGCGTCTGGTCATTCTGGTCCCCTCCACCACAAACCATGAGGACAACCTGTGTCTGTTTCTAGCTGTATGGATATGACTAGGTAGATTGTTCACTTCGCCTTGATTGACTCTTTGTTCCTGGGCTAAGGCATCTCAGGGAGTGGAAACTGTAGTTCACGGGACTCATGGCCTTCCGTGGGCTGAATCTAACCCAGCGATGGCCATGACCCAGCGAGGACTTGCTCTGCTTCTGATCAAGGAGGGTAGCGTTATAGGCAACACGTGTGCCTGCTCTGTGTCCTGGCACTGATATGTAACAAAAAGATCATTTGACAGAGTTAATCGTATGATTCCCCCCATGCCTCTGTGAGCCCCTCTACTGTGTGGTCCTAATGTACCCATTCATTGTCACCCCCTCCGCCCACTCATCCTGCCCCCCACCATTCCACTCACTGGCCACATCCTTTCCCACCTCTGAGCTTCCGGTCATATTCTCACCTCTACCTGAGTTCCCTTCCTCCCTCTATCCTTGCCTGTCAAATCCCTTATGCTTTATGCCTTTGAGTTTCAGCTGAAATGTTAACTTTCTGAAACTTTCCTAGACCCTGGAGTTCAGCTATAGGTTCTTCCCTTGTGTACCCATACCTCAAGGTATGCAGAAGAGCATCTGTTACATAGTCTGGAAATGACCTTTATGTGGATTGTTTGCACATCTGTGTCATGAGCTTATTGGTTAGGATAAGCTGGGCTGCAATAACTAGTAGCCCCCCAAAGGCATAATATCTCATGTCCCAAAAGCTGTACTTCTCACTTGAGAAACAGCAGAAGTGGGTGTTCCTGGCCAGTGGCAGATACGTTCCACAAAGTGATTCAGGGACCCAGGCTCCAGCCACCTCGTGTTTCCGTCCGTTCTCCCAGTGGCTATCCGCGGCCAGCTGGTTGATACCACTTGCTGGCCTCAGGCAATTCCACTGATAAGAACTAACCACATGGCCATCTAACTGCAAGGTAGGCTGGCAAATGTAATCTAGCTCTTTGCTCAGGAAGAAATGCAAATGGGTTTGGGGTGGGAAGCTGGCAGTCCGTCACAGCGAGCTACTTAAGGGTACAGACTGTCTTCTCTTTAGAATCTCCAGTCTCTGGTATAAGCTTTGGCCCCCTCTTTGGTCCCCAATAAGTATATGTGGAATGAAGAGAGAGGAAAACATTAGCTTGATTTCCATGTGCCGTCGTGTCATTAAACTTTGAATCCAGTGACATAGTTTTTTGTTTCTGGCATTGCTTGGGGTGGAGAGGTGGGAGTCTTCATTTTATGGTTGAACACCAAAACACCAAGTGCTGAAGAAAGCAGGGTGATGTCTTCAGCTATATTTTCTCTTAATACAGTCATGAAACCAGAGACTTGGTGTTTTGCAAGGTGAAAAGGGCCCTGGTAATCTAATAATCCATCTTTGTGTTAAAAAATAGACTGTCACCCATTCATTTCCCCACTGGCATAATACAGGCCGACCCTGGCTCCCCTTCCTGGGAAACGCATCCTTTCCCTCTCATCTGCTTCCACTCCTCCTGCCTCAAATGGAATACAATGAATAGATGTATAATAAAACCTTTTAATTGTCTTAGCATATGTTGCTTTTATTAGGTGGGTATAATTGCATTCGTGGGATCACCTACAAAGTCCTTTCGAATGTAAAATTGAAATGGCTTCACACTCCGTGCACAAGTCCTTCTGAGCCACCGTTTTCCCCTTCGCTGCTCCTGTAAAGTTCACATTGACGTGTGAAAAGAGAGCCATGGCAGTTGACACATGCTGGATCTTACCAGCCTGGAGTGCAGCTGTGGCCCCATGGAAGAGCGCGACTGTCATTTCTACGCCATTTATTCCTCGCCTGGCCTCATTGCTTGCTTCCTTTCGGAGGAAATTTTCCCTGTTAAAGTACTGTACTTGTCATTTATTTCCCTTTTTTTTTTTTTTTTTTTGCACTCTCCGTCCGCGGACAGGTTTTGATATGCATTTATCCCAAAGGCAAGCCTTTTACACACTTCCGCTCACCTCTTAGGGTCAGGCTCCTCTGAGCTTCCTCGGGCCCATAAAAGCAACCCAACAAAGCTTTTATGGTGTCATGACAGCACCCTTAAATCCCTCTTCCAGCTCCCAAAAATTCTGTGGCTGCTCGTCAATTCACCAGCTCTTTTATTTGAAAGTGGGCAATGGAGTGGGAGAGGAGAGACAACCAGCTGCAGACGTCCTTCATTTGGACCAAGCTTTATCCAGCTAGGTTTGGGTTGCGGCTCATCCTTGGCACTTAAATTTGAGTCAGATTGAGCAATCTCAGTGCAATTTTTATTTTAGAACAGGGGTTGGCAAAGAGATATAGTAAATATTTTAGGTTTTGCAGGCCAAACGGTCTGCTTACAAATACTCAACTCTGCTGTTGTAACTTGCACCTGTGCGTGCGCGCACGCGAGAGCACACACACACACACACACACACACACACACACACACACAGGCAGTATGTAACTAAATGGGTGTGGCTGTTTTCCAGTAAAACTTTATTTACAAAAACAGGCAGTGGGCTGGATTTGGCTCATGGGCTATAGTTTGCCAACCCATTTTTAGATGTGGAAAACTCCATCTGTCCAATCCTTCTGGTGTGTCTTCTAAGAATTCCTAGTCTACTTCAAAGTAACTCGAGTGTTCCAAAGATAGGGTGCTTTCATATCTGATGCTCTGCTTGGTTGATAGACTATTATTACCGAGAAAATTTGGCCCACTGACTTTTAGTTTCCAGTTCTATTTTCTTCTCTTTTCTTTTTCTTTTTTTTTTTTTTTTTTTTTTTTTTTTTTTTTTTTTGTGGGAGGTAGTACACGGGTCTCTCTGCTGTGGCCTCTAGTCGCAGAGCACTGGCTCCGGACGCGCAGGCCCAGCGGCCATGGCTCGTGGGCCCAGCCGCTCCACGGCATGTGGGATCTTCCCGGACTGGGGCACGAACCCGCATCCCCTGCATCAGCAGGCGGACTCTCAACCACTGCGCCACCAGGGAAGCCCTCTTCTCTTTTCTTTCTGTTGAATAATAGGAACTTCACATTTTTGTTTAATACATCTTTAAGTGCTTCACTTAAAAAAATAATTTCATGGTGTCATACAGAGCTGTTTAGAAACTTGAATATTACGTTTCCCGTTTGTTACACAAGACCTTCTTGGAATATGAGGCTTTGTCATATCCCTGAGAGGTAAATGCAGTGGTGAAAAGAATCAGTGCCCCAAATCTGCCACTGCCTTACCAATATTTTGTGACCCTGGTGGTCCGTGTGCAGAAGCTCTTCCTCCGCGGACGGGTTTTGATATTGCATTTATCCCAAAGGCAAGCCTTTTACACACTTCCACTCACCTCTTAGGGTCAGGCTCCACTGAGCTTGAGATGATGACCAGAAAGTCATAATCCCACTTAAACCTCATAAGAAAACTGTGGGGAACATATTAAGAGTTTTGTATTCCAAAAGCACAAGGTTAAGCTCAGAGACATGAAATTAAAAACTTGTCCAAAGGCCGGGGAAGCAATGGTTTGGACTAGGCTGGTGAATAAGTACATGAGCCCATGACAACATTTCTCCGTATTTGTATTTTCACTAATGCTGAGTGTGACAGATAATGTTAGATAATCCCTGCTCATTCCTGGGCACACCCCTTGGCACTCCTTCCCACCCTCCCTGGCAGTAATACCTGGCCAAGTGACTGAATGCTAATTTATGCAACTCATGCAAAGTGAGGCCCAGCAGCTCCAATCTGGACCAATGGAAACCCTCCAAATGTGCAGTCCTCCACATTTGCTTGGTTTTTTCCTTTCGGTCTAGTTAGCATGAAGATGACACTCAGGGTGATCTTAGAATCTTAAGATGAAAGAGCCTCTTCCTGTTTGTTCCCCTGAGTGGCTGCGAGGGACAGACCTACCCTTCCGTTGTATTGGAGCCATTATAAATCTATTACCCAGCCCTTCTCTAGCGCTTGGGGGAGTTGGGTATGGCCAGGCCCCGTGAATCCAATACCTGTCTGAATGAGGAGATGCTGGGAGAGCCCTGACCTTGGGTCCATTGCCATCCATTGTGTGTAAGCTGTCTGCAAACATTTCAGCAAGTAGTGTGGAACTTAACCATGTGAGGTTAAGTACACTGTTTTATTTGATTATGCTTTGATTTGCGTTGGAATTGCAGCATAGAGGTAAAGTGACCTGCCCAAGGTCACACAGGTAAAGGAGTGCAGGTCCGAGACACAAATCCATGTTTCTTGGCTCCTAGACTACGTTTCTTTATTTCCATTAGCTCTTAGGAGATGGTTGTTGTCTGGTCGTTTTCACTGAGTTGCTTACTGAGAGGCAGGATGCTCTTGTGCGGTTGTACCCAGTTCAACAGGGAAGAGTCTCTGATGTGTTACAAGACGTTGGGGGAATCTCTAGGCTTGATCACAAGGTGCGTAAACCAGATGCTGGTGCCTAACATCCATCTCCATTCAGAGAGGGAGAGAGAGAGAGAGAGAGAGAGAGAAAGAAGAGAGAGGGAAGCTCAGTAATTTATAGGTTGACATTTTCCTTGGGTCCTCATAGTACTTGTTTATTAGAGATAATTTGCTTAAGCGTGCGCAAGGTGGAAGGTCACGCAAGGAAGGTTTTTATGAGTTGTGTACTGAATGGATCAATAGTAATTTGAATACCATAAATCTGTCCTGTTAACAGGTTTATTTCTTCATCAGATATTAATTCCAGAGGGTTTCGCCCATTATAGAATTGACATAAGCCATACCGTGCAGATGTTGCTGCCTCTGTAATCAGGTTCAGCTGCACATCTGTGTGAGCCTCCATGTGGGTCCTTGACGTGGGATAGCAGATAGGCGTGGGGCAAACGTGAACCTCAGAACCCCTGATTTCCTTGGAGAAGAAAATGCAAGGAAAAATGGAGGCTGTCCATTCATTGAATTGCTAAATCTACTTCCTTCTCTCTTCATCCCTCCCTCCCTTCTTTCCTATCTTCTGTCTGTGTGTATTCATCCGTCTATCATCCATTTATTCACTCGGATTAGGCAAGTAATATAGATACCCAAGATGGAAAATTTAGAAAACCAACAACAAAAAACTTAATAA
The DNA here is from genome assembly GCF_000442215.2 of Lipotes vexillifer. NCBI lineage: Eukaryota > Metazoa > Chordata > Mammalia > Artiodactyla > Lipotidae > Lipotes > Lipotes vexillifer. The sequence continues at coordinate 4,826,776 of NW_006779163.1, read as the reverse complement.
AGTAGAAATCACTCCTAATTCCAGCACACTACATAGTAGCAATTGGTGCATATGAGAACATTTCTCTCTTGTCTCTTCCCCTATCCCAGGCATATACAGTTTAATACAGTGCAGATAATGTGCATCTTGATTTTTTTCAACATGTTAGATTTTTTTGCATTACTGAGTTGGTACATGCTTGTCGAAACAAGTCAAACAATATGGAGATATGAAAAAAAGCTAAAAATCTTCACTCAATCCTGTCCCTTTGGCCAAGTGGTTACTGTGGACCTTTTGTGCCTATGTAAATAGGCGGAGTATATATGCATTTGTAGGGGTGGAGTTTATGTGTGTGTGTGTCTTAATATGATAGTACTTTGCCCGTCATTTAGAAACTTGCCTTGTTCAGTTAACAATATTTGGAACGCGTATACATGAAACAGTTTTTTTAAATGATTGCATACAGCTCTGTGCTGTGGAAGAGCCCCAGTTTAATCAAGCATTCTCTTACTGATGGACACTCCAGTTCTTTTCAGTTTTGTTATTATTCTTTTTTTATCCATTATAAGTACTACGGTATTTATAGCGTAAATAATCTAGCAGTAAATAATCTTATGCATATTATCTAATATCCTGCTGGTTTTAATATTGTTGGATGGATTCCAAAATTGGGATTTCTGGGTTAAAGGTCAGGTGACATAATTTGGTATCCTGTGTTTTTACCTCACATTATATATACAAAAGCATTTCCCTAC
>NW_006779163.1:4815226-4825365 GCF_000442215.2 Lipotes vexillifer | reverse complement strand
CCCTACATTAACCAAACTCTTTGTAAAGGATTTTTTAAAAATCGGTTGCAAAATACTCCATCACAGAGTCGTACCAAGGTTTACTTACCATTTCCCCTATCAGCGAACCTTTGAGTGGCATCCAGCTCTTTGCTTTTATAAATAATGCTGTGATGAACATCTTTCTGCATGGGTCTTGGCCCTCCCCTTGATTTACTTGGAGTCCTAGAAGTGGGATCACTGGGTCGAAGGTCATGACTCAAGGAGAGGGCTTTTAAATTGCAGGTTGCAGCAGTTCCCTTGTAGGTTTATGCTACACGTTTCATCCACAGACAGCACTTTACAAACCACAGCATAAACCCTCGGAATAATCCCATTCCCCGAGGGGAAGAGAGCATTGTTTTTAACATAACTTTACAAACATCATTCTTCTGAAAGCTTCGTCTAACCTGACCACAGCTCATTAGAGGACCTTGCAACAATCCCGGGGCAGCTTGTGGATTCTGCAGCAGACACGTTGTCGTGGGCTGCAGGGCACCTGGGGGGAGCCTCCTTCCCACCTCACCCTCACCCCAGAGATGATCTCTGCCCACACCCCCAGCTGGAGACGTGAGAGCTTGACTTCTAGGAGATGAGGGGAGGTCTCTTTTGTTCCTTCTCTGCTTCATTCTTCCTTTCAGATCGTGCTTAGTGTTTTGCCATGGGGCGCCGTTGGCATTGGGGTTGCAAAATTCTTGGTGCGAGAGACAGTCCCGCAGGGGGTTTTGGTCCCCGGCTCTGCTCACTGTGTACCAGCATCACACCAGTCACTGTGACAACAGATGCCTTCCTGTGTTCCCAGCTTCCCTTTCTCACACTTCACTTCATCCCCTGATCCCAATCATATACTCAAATCTGTATGTTTCCTAATCCTCTTTTATATGCTTTATTTAAATATGTGCCGTCTTGGTGTATGGGGTTTTTCCATAAGACCTCTGCAATAATGCAGCGATTCTCAAGCGGGATTGGAAAGCGCTGGAAGGAGGGGAGGTGACTAGCAGGGCGATTATGATGGGGTTTGAGGGGGTTGCTTCTCAAATAGAAAGACAGTGGTGCTTAAAAGCTGGGATTCTGAAGCCAGAAGACCTAGGTTCAAATTCTGACACCTCTTTTTACAAGCTCATGACCTTGGGCGAGTTATTAACCTCTTTATGCCTTTATTTTACTCTAAATATGGGACAATTATGGTTCCTACGGCATCGTTTTGATACGAGGAGTAAATGAGTCACTTTTCCTGAGTCACTTAGTGCTGGATACAGAACAAGTATTGTGTGTGTATGTGTGTGTTAGTGTGTGTATGTGTGTGTTTTCCACAATCCCTACTAGGCAAAGGGATACTGGACACAAATCTTCTGGGCTGGTGAGGATAATCAGAAAGCAGGCTGGGAAACTTTTAGGGCAGAAGGATTAAGAAGGTCAAGACACATGTAGTAGGCCAGTCGGCACAGTAGCATCCCTTATCTGATCACCCCCTTCTGTGGGCCTGGCTGCCGGCGGGGTCAAAGCAGGAGAACCCCTGCCTCCGGGGAAAGGGGGCTGCTGAGAACAGGAGCCAGGACCCATGAGGGAGCCTGGGCCGGCCCCACTCCCTGGGAAAGTCCTGCGCGACTCCCTTCCTTTTCATGAAAACCTAGCGGAGGCCCGAGATCAAGGTCACCTGGCGAGGCGTCGGTGATGCCTTCAAGCACCGAGTCCTTGTCCTTCCAGAAGGAAAATATTGGAGGAAGGAAAAATAAGAGAAAACAAGATGCGTTTTGTCAGGGACTGTGCTAACAAACGTTAGCCCACGTGAAATTCACAACTGCCCTGTGAGCAGACATAGAAGCCCAAGCTCAGAGAGGTTGAAGACTTATTATTTATTATTACTTCCTCTATCAGAGGATGGACATTTTATTTCATACATATTTCTGAAAGTGGCATATGCATCTTACATTCAATATGGGTACCTGCTATACTATTGCCCTCCCTTTCCAGTGCTGTGTGGACATCACTGATACATCTTACACATGATCACATAGTAAGCAGTGATCATAATCATTATTAAAACAAACATGTATAAATACTATGTGCTACTTCATCTATGTAATATTCATAACAGCCCAATGCGGTAGGTTCTATTATGGTACCCACTCCACAGATGGGAAAACTGAGGTACAAAAAGTTAAGTAGCCAGCCCTGGGTCCCACAGCTGGTTAGACGTAGAGTTGGGATTTGGCAGGTTTCCCAAGATCACACAGCTAATGAGCAATGGGTCTGGGATTTGAACCAGGGTCTCTGTGACTCCCAAATCCATATTCTATCCTCTATATCATATGGAATCCATCAGACAGTCCTTCCCTCGCTGCTCTGGTCTCGATCCCCAGAATTCTGAGACCTGACATTCAGAGAGTTCCAGAACAAAACATGCTTTGATGGGACCTGTCATGTGGTCCACTCTCTTCATCACACAGACTGCGTCTTTGTGATACTTCTCTTGTCTGTGCTTTCACTGGAGGCGGCAAACATGGACATTGTCAAGGGGACTTAAAACAGGAGGCAGAGTGGTGACAATCACCAGCCCAACCACTTAATATCTTCCTCTGAATAGCCTGGTGAATTAAGGCCTCCCCCAAAATCCTTCAGAATTGGCCTTTGACTTGAATAATTTCAATTCATTGAGTCAAACGCAGTTGGTCTGAATAGTCTAGACAGAAGAGTCAACCATTCTTTTGGACAAGGAGCCTCCCGTTCATTTACTCAACAAATGCTTTTAAATACCCACCACCGCCATGGCAGGGTGTGTAGGAGCAAAGAATGTCCAAAGGGGCGAGCCTGGAATAAACAGTACCGGCTGAAAGTTATCCAGGCCACCGATTTCCTTGCCCTATATGTGCCTGTTGTCTTCGCCCCAGACTGACCAGAGGACCTCAGCCAAGCTTTTTGTCCACTTGGATTTTAGCATCTTTCCCCGACCACGCCTCTCTGGTGTTCTGCACCCGTTCTGCAAGCTCTCCACCCCCCGCCCCCCCCCGCCGTGCCCTGCCCAGCAGTGCCAGCCTGTTCCTGCCTCCCCCCTCCACGCACCCCCCAGGGCTCAAGATGGCTCACAGCCTTGGCTCAACCTCCCGGCACCTCGGTGATTCACATCTGACCCGGAGAATGTTCTGCCTTTCCCAGAAAAGCTTTCACAGGAGAGTAGGAGTCTAGAAAGACAAATGACAAAGATAGGGGTTAGAAGAGGAGGCATGAATGGCAATTTGGGTTGCTAATTCCTCCAGCTAATTTAATTCTGAATTCCCCGTGTTCCTGGCCACGATACAGTCAACTCCCGAGGAAGGTGATGAAAAGCTATCCATCAAGAAAGGATCAAAAGTTTGTTACATTTTTGGATACCTCTTTGGCTCTAGGGGCTTTCCTTTAAACTTCAAACTTTAAAGCGTTGTGAGGTTGATCTGTCCCTAGCACTGATGATTAAACATTTATGCTGTTTATAAAAATCAGGGAACACAAAAATAATTTGACTCACTCCCACCTTCTGGTCCTTTTGTGATTCTAGAGACACGGAGATAAGAAAACCGTGGATGAATTTTATTGAATTATTAAACAGCATAGCTGGGGAAGGGGGGGACACTCCTGTCTGTGAATGTAGCGAAACAACTGGATATTTTCCTAAATTCTGAATATTTGGATTTAGAATCAGAGTCAGAAATACGGCCACCGTCACGTGGGGCCCCTGAACCAGAGGCGGAACCCCCCCATCCAATGCAGAGGGGATCTCAGCAGTGACCAAATTCCAGCCCTGCCCTCTGCTTTCTCGCGCCTACTTATGTACAGTCTGAAGGAAAGCATGTTAACAGTGTTAAGTGCTTTTCACCATGTTTTCAAACCGGGAGAACTTTCCCCTTAAAAAAAATTTTTTTTAATACAAGTTCCTCGTTAGTTAAAGGGGCTGTGATTCCCCCATCAGCCAAGCCCCATCTGTTGCCCAGGTCGCCTCTGCGTGAACTGAGAGCTTGCCGCGCAGATCTTGTGTCAAAGATTCGGCGTTCATCTTCCATGGCTTGGGTCGCCAAGAAGATAAAGGGATGTGTTTTGTCAAACACCTGCCGATGAATATTTGGCAAATGCCATTCTGGAACCCATCATAGATCTCCTTTTCTGTTGTCTCGGGAGCAGAGAAGGTGGCAGGTAAAAGGAGTCAGGAGAGACATGAGGGGGAGGATACATGGGATCGCGTGCATATCACCAAGCGGACTGCATCACACACTGCCTCACAGGAGGAGGGACTCACCTGTTTTCCAAGAAGTAGCATAAAGAAGATAGATGTGGTCCTCGGACACCTGAGGCCTGATATTAGGAAAAACATGATAAGACATACATTTAGAAGAGATGTCCCCGTGTGTGCGTGCGTGTGTGTGTCTGTGTGTGTGTGTGTATTATTAATACGTCTGCTGGCCTTGACGAGGTCTATTCAGAAAGCTTTCTGGTTTCTTTTTTACGTGGCCTGTACAGTCATAAATTGACGTTAGGTGTTTTCCACACTGCGGCTCTGGGTGTGAGCTTTCTTCTAGGACAGGCGTACCTCATTTTATTGAGCTTCACAGATATTGCCTTTTTTACAAATTGGCGGTTTGTGGCAACTCTGCGTCGAGCAAGTCTGTGGGTGCCATTTTTCCAACAGCGTTTGCACACTTCGCATCTCTCGGTCACATTTTGGTCATTCTCAAGATATTTCAAACCCTCCACCAGCAAAAAGATGATGACTGGTTCGACAGAGGCTCAGTGTTCGCAATGAAGTGTTTTTTAAGTAAGGAGTGTCCATTGCTCTTTTAGACATAATACTATTGCACACTTAAAAGACTACAGTAGGGCTTCCCTGGTGGCACAGTGGTTAAGAATCCGCCTGCCAATGCACGGGACACGGGTTCGAGCCCTGGTCTGGGAAGATCCCACGTGCCTTGGAGCAGCTAAGCCCATGTGCCACAACTACTGAGGCTGCGCTCTAGAGCCCGCGAGCCACAACTACTGAGCCCACGTGCCACAACAACCGCAGCCCGCGTGCCTAGAGCCCGTGCTCCGCAGCAAGAGAAGCCACCACAATGAGAAGCCCACTCACTGCAACGAAGAGCAGTCCCCAGTCTCCGCAACTAGAGAAAAGCCCGTGCGCAGCAACAAAGACCCAACGCAGCCAAAAGTAAAACAATAAATAAAAATTAAAAAAAAAAAAGAATTTCCTTCCTTTAAAAAAAAAAAGACTACAGAATAGTGTAAACATAACTTTTATATGCACTGGAAAATCAAAAAATTCATGTAATTCACTTTTTAGTGATATTTGCCTTATCATGGTGTCTGGAACTGAACATACGATATCTCCGAGGTCTGCCTGTAGATGCTGAGGACTGTGCCTACTTACTTGGGGTTGATAAAAAGGGGCCTGAGCTGGATGATAATAGTGATAATAAAGTATTATTTCCCGAGGCTGCTGTATTAAATTGTGCAAACTGGCTGTCTTTAAACAACATAAACTTATTGTCTTGAAGTTCTAGAGGCCAGAAATCTGAAATCACGGTGTCCACAGGGCCTCTGCAGACTCTGGAGATAAATCTTCCTTGCCTCTTCCAGCCTCTGGTGGTTTACTGGCAGTACTTGATGTTCCTTGGCTTGTAGCTGTGACTCTCTCGTCTCTGCCCCCCATCCTCACATGGTGTTTTCCCTTTGTGTCTCCTCCTTTAAAAAGGACACTAGGGGGCTTCCCTGGCGGTCCAGTGGTTAGGACTCCACGCGTCCACTGTAGGGGGCATGGGTTCGATCCCTGCAGGGAACTAAGATCCCACGTACCATGCGTCGCAGCCAAAAAAAATAAAATAAAAAAGTTAAAACATTTGAAAAAGGACACTAATCATATTGGATTCAGGGCCCACCCTACTCCAGCATGACCTCCTCTTAACTAATTACATCTCTAATGTCTATTTGCAAATAAGGTCACATTCTGAGGCCTCAGAGGTTAGGACTTCAACGTGTATTGGCACGGGACACAATTCAACATGTAACAAGTAATAATAATATTACTAATATTAACAGTACAGTTATCATTCCTGGAGCTTCTCCTGTACTTTAGGCATGTTGCTAGCAGCTTTTTGTCTTATCCTCACCTCAACCTTTTAAGAAAGGAGGAAATTGAGAGTTAGGGATCCTTTGATCCACGTTTCTTATCTTTCCTTCTCTTCTCCTGTTCCCCAAGCCAGTTTTTCTATATACTGGTTGTCCCCTGCGAGTTCACTGTGGCAGATGTTTGTTCCAGAGCCCAAAAGTTGACATGGAGTCTGACAAGTATCCTAGCATCACCATGTGACAGAATTTCTGAAATCAGAGCAGTATACATTGTGCAGTAAAAGTCTACATTCTAAATGTTCAGAACAGGAGCTAAAACAGCCCTTGAAGGGTTGTAATTCTTAGGGTAGTGGTTAGAAAGTCACAGACTCTGAGCTGGACGTCCTGGGTTCACATCCCGGCTCTACCACTTACCAGTTGAATGAATTCGGCAAGTTGGTGAAATGCTTGGTGTGCCTCTATTTATCCATCTGTGAAATGGGTTCGTAACAGTTCTTACCCCATCAAGTTTTCATGAAAGCTAAATGAGCTTATTTATTATAGTTATTATTGCTAGAAATAATATTTTACTGCCCCCCAAACAGGGATTTAACAAACCTTTTATCATATACCCCCAATGGGCAAAGTACTCAAAATCTACTCCTTTGTCTTGTAATTTTGAAGACAAAAAAAAAAATAATTTCAAATGAATTCTTTTGAGCTGTGAGTCCCCTCTGTGCATCAGCCATGGATGCAGCAAAGTATAATTGATCGTGTTCCTTCTTATCTCTAATTGGCCACTATCTCTTCCACACATAGGGAGGCAGGCTGTGCTCTTCAGACACAAATCCCTTTTCCTAGTTGCTGTGTAATTCTGCCCTTTCCTCCCCGAAGCTGCTCATTGTTGACAGTGCTCGTGTGGGGTCACTTTTTTCCTCCTCTCCTTCCTGGAGTGTGTCTCAGATGGAAACCCAAGTTTTGTTTTGTTTTGCTTTGGTTTTCATTTTTTTGAAGTATAGATGATTTACAGTGTTGTGTTAATTTGTGCTGTACAGCAAAGTGACTCAGTTATACATATATATATATTCTTTTTTTGTTTAGATTCTTTTCCATTATGGTTGGTCATAGGATACTGAATATAGTTCTCTGTGCTATACAGTAGGACCTTGTTTGTCCATTCTGTATATGAAAGCTCACGTCTGCTCACCCCAACCTCCCACTCCATCCCTCCCCCAACCCCTCCCCCTGCCTTGGCAACCACCATTCTGGTCTCTATGTCCGTGATTCTATTTCTGTTTCGTAGATACGTTCATTTGTGTCATATTTTAGATTCCACATATAAGTGATGTTGTGTGGTATTTATCTTTCTGGCTTACTTCACTTAGAATGATAATCTCTAGGTCCATCCATGTTGCTGCAAATGGCATTATTTTCATTCTTTCTTATGGCTGAGTAGTATCCCATTGTATCTATGTACCACATCTTCTTTATCCATTCATCTATCGATGAACATTTAATTTGTTTCCACGTCTTGGCTATTGTGAATAGTGCTGCAATGAACGTAAGGGTACATGTATCTTTTTTTTTTTTTTTTTTTTTTGCCATATGTGGGCCTCTCACTGTCGTGGCCCCCCCCGTTGCCAGACGCGCAAGCTCAGCAGCCATGGCCCACGGGCCCAGCCGCTCCGCGGCACGTGGGATCCCCCCGGACCGGGGCACGAACCCGTATCCCCTGCATCGGCAGGCGGACTCTCAACCACTGCGCCACCAGGGAGGCCCCCTTTTTAAATTATTGTTTTTTCTAGATATATACCCAGGAGTGGGATTGCTGGATCATGTGGTAATTTTATTTTTAGTTTTCTGAGGAACCTCCATACTGTCTTCCACAGTGGCTGCACCAACGTACATTCCCACCAACAGTGTAGGAGCGGAAACCCAAGTTTTGAGCTAGACAAGCAGAAAAGGGGGAGAAGGGATAAGATGGGGGCAGTGAGATCTCCTGCAGTTAAAATGGAAACACCCACTTTTGCCCTCAGTCCCCAGGAGAAATGTCCAAAGGAGGCAGGCGTTCAGGCTGGCCCCGGGTTTGTGGTTTCAGACACAGCCTTGTAAATGCTCACTCTCTTTTGTAGTCATTGTTCAGGTCCTCCCAGATGCTCTGGATTTCTGTTTGAAGATTTCCCACCTTCCTTTCTCACAGCCTATTTGGGTGGATACCGAGCTAAGCACCGTTGTGTCGAGAAACTCCAAATTCCTAATCGAAGTGCCTCAGAGAGTCGTTCCCCTTTTGTTTTGCCTCATTTCCACACTTGTGAAATCAAACCTGCCGTTCAATGTTTATATAGCAATTCAGCCTTCGGAGCCATCTGTTGCCAGGCAGGAGCGTAGAACTCCTGGCTGCAGCGTGCCGGGTTGGGCCTTCTAAGGCTCTTACACAAAGGCCTGACGTTTCAGTCCTGCAGGTGAATTTGCCACCTCTATTTCCAGATTATCCTCCAAATCCACACGGCTCTCTAGCGACACGGACGGGGACCAGTGTTTGCTTTTCCCGGGTCACGCTCAGTGCTCTCACTTTTCACCTCTGTTGTTCCTTTGCTTTGCCAGTGCCAAGGTGAGCTGGAGGCATTAGGATTCACACCTGTGTGTGAACAGCCGAGCCAGCCTGCACCAGAGGGAGAATACTACTTTTCATAAATGCTCAATAATGGTAGCCTTTATTGCATCCAAATCTGTATCGTGACACGTAGTGGAAAGTTTTCGGATTCTACGTGGAAGAGTTGACAAAGGCCTGCAGGTGAAAAAGGAAAGGAAAACACACACACACACACACACACACACACACACACACACACACTCAGAGAGAAAATTTTCTCCATATAAACAGGACAAGAGATGGGACCAGAGCACCAGGCTTTCTGTGGCCAGCGTAGTTCATACTCTTCCAAAATAACATTAACTTTCTGAAAAACGGAGCATACTGAAAAGGCATCTCTCAGGAAAGCCTATTTCTCCAGGAATAGTCAGTCAGACTAATTCGTGTTCCAATCTAAGGGGATCGCCATTCTCCTTTTACAACAGACGTTAAAAGGAGAGATGAAGAATGTGAGAAAAGAAAAGGACTTTGATCCTGCTGTTCTGATTTGCTTGGCTGTGCTGACATTTTAGGCGCAGAAAATTGTTACGTGCTCGCCCCCCCAGGGGGTGGGGGGATGATTCTTTGGCGTTTTGCAGTTGAGAAGACCTGAGTGATTTTTCTCAGAAATTGACCTCTTTAAAAGTGTCCAAGTGGTCTTTTTCTCTCTGTAGCTTTAGGACACAGACCCCGAGTGAGGTGACAAAGGATAAAGATGTATTCCTCTGGAGGCATTTGATTGCTTCATTATATTATCTTTCCATGGAAATGATTTCATAGCAAGTTTTTTTTTTAACGGGAAAAACGCACAAGAGTTAATGTGGAACCGTGAGGCACGGATTCCTGACTGAGGTCTGGATTTGAATTCCAAAGACCACAGGACTTATTGATGTGTCTGGATATTCAGGCCTCTGGCAAGGGGCTTAGCAACACATTTCCTAGATTAAACTAGCATGAAAGTTCAGTCACACATCAAGTCCATTTTGTCAAGAGAGGGAAATCATTTAGAAGATAAACTCGTTGGGATTACTGCCATAAGTCGTTGGTATTACATAGAAATGGGAGGGCAAACCATGGCCTCAGGCCAAATCCTGCCAGCTGTCTGTTTTTGTCAATAAAGTTTTATTGGCTCACAGCCATGCCTGTTTGTTGATATATTGTCCCTGGCTGCTCTGGCACCACAAGAGCAGGGCTGCTGAACAGCTGTAACCTTGCAGTGTTGCAAGCCCCAAATACTACCTGCCCTTTGATAAAGAAAGTTGTAGGACCCTTGAGTAAGAAGATGAACTAGTTGGTGTTACCTAAATTTTTTGAATTGTGGCTCCGTCTCTCATCTGCCTACATGTTGGAACAAAGGAGTAGATACACCGAAGGTGATGTGTCTCTAATAAGATCCTCGGGGCGGGGGGGGGGGGGCAAA
>NW_006779163.1:4803307-4814702 GCF_000442215.2 Lipotes vexillifer | reverse complement strand
GGGGGGGGGGGGGCAAACAAAGCGGCACCTCTGTTGATGAGAAGAAAAGGCTGTCAGGATTGCAGATGGAAATCAGAATGCCCTGACTTTTCTGTGCATATTTCTGTTTATTTAAAAGTAGCTATCACCGCCCAAAGAAAAGGATCTCCTTTCCTCTCCAGCTACTTGATAAAAGCCCAGTTTTTATACTTCTAGCTAGATGGAGGTCTTTGGGAAGTTCATTCCTTGCTCAATCACCGAGGATCATTTGAGACATCATTGGCAGACGGTTTCAGTCAAATCCTATTTAGTCTGGGCAGAAAAGTTTTCAATCGACAAAACCACCAAATAGGCCATGATAAAGAATAAATACCACCCACCCTTGACCTGGGTGAATGTGGGAATGTAATAGAGCTTCGAGCTGAGGGAGAGAGATGATGCTGGAAAATCCACGAAATAAATCGTCTCTTTAAAAAATCACATAGTCCTGGGGACGTGTACTTCTAAGCCCAGCCTTCAGTGGAAAAGTACTTAGGGTGCAGTAAGTCGTTTAAACAAAATCAGTGGGAAAACAGGGAGTTTCAGGGAGCAAAAGATCAGGTTTTCTGGGCTCACCACACATCAGGTGATTTAAGCTAAAAATGGCTTAAAATACTGCAATCACTTGAAATGCCTTACATAAACTGACCAGGAATCTGGGGCATTCGTGCTCAAGACAATTTTCTTCTCCTCAAGATAAGGGGTGGGGAATTAGTCATCGGTTATTTCCAGATAATGTGGTTAACACCTCGTGTAATATTAGCTGGGCTGGGAGCTCTGCTCTCAGGACCGAGATTGTTCCTGCCAGTTTTAATAAGGACTGTGTGTATTTCTCAAGTCTGGGTAGCCACTGGTGAGTCATTTCTACAGTCTGCCTGCTTTTGGGATTCAATGGGGCAAAAAGTCCCCCCCAAAACAGCTGTTCACTTATTCAGTTTTTCATTCATTCACTCATTCATTTATTCATCGCATAGTTACTAAGTACCTCTATATTGCCAGGTCTAGTGCTAAATGCTGGAGAGACGTGTGTGTATAAAATCTCAATTGCAAGGAGCTTATCGTCTTTTGGAATTTGTGGCCTCATCTGTATCGTGCAAGAAATGATTTGACAGCTGAAAGAGACGTGAGGTCATATCTGGTAAGGTCTCTGTTGAGCAAGGGAAGGTTTAGGGTGGAAAGATTTCTTTTGAGGTAGCACAGCGATTCAGAAGCACCACCAAAGCTGATCCACGTGGCTCTCTGTTTATGAGGGCAGCCTTCCTCTCACTTCTGTTTCGTATACTTTTGATTTCCTGTGTGGGGTCCACCCCCTTTGCTTAATTCTCACTACGAGAGAGACGGAACAGTGAGAAGAACCCATCTATCCCTTTTCACATTTGAATTCCAATCTGCCACTTGTTGGCTGTGTGTCCTTGGGCAAGTTGCTTAACCTCTCTGAGCTCCAATTTCCTCATGTGGCTGCAGGACTGAGGTGAAGGATTTAGTGACTGGGGAGAAGGTGAATTAAGGAAAGGTCACCATTTACTCCTTGACCTTCATATCTTTCTGTGACTTTGGCTCATGAATGGTGGGCAGAAGTTGGTCTCCGTGGCTGGGAATCACTCAAGGGTTGCGACTTTTCTGCCGTCTCAAGCCTCTCTGATACAGAGTCAAGGCAAATGCTCTCCATTTCTTCTTTTGGTGCTTTCTGCTGGAATCTCAAAATACAGACTAGAAAGCACAGGCTCTAGAATGGGATAGAGCAAAGGTCACAGCCAAGTTCTAGTACCCCCACATACCCATGGCCTACCCACGGGGGCCCTGTACAGGGGAGGTAAGAGTTAGTGCCTAGGAGGGTTGTAAGAACTCATAGTTGTGAGATTACAAAGCCCAGCCCCTCTTCAAAGGGCTGGAATCTGGGGGGAAGCTGGAGTTGTGTGGCTGAACTTCTAAATACCTGGACCTGAGCTCACTCTTGCACCTGATCTCCAACCTACCACAAAATCCCTGTGGATGTGGCACCTGTCAGTTCTTTCCCAAAGGAGTCCGCTTACCCAGGACCAGGCTCTGCTGATTTCCTCAAGCCACGCCCTCTGCTTAGTAGAGGGTACAGTCCTTCGGCATCACCCGTTTGCCAGGGGTAAAAGGTGACATCAAGATGCCAAGGGCTTCCATGAGACTGTGTCTCCTCTCCTTCTGGCGTCAGACTCTGGACAGTTCTCCAGCTATAGAGAGACAGGAGTCCAGAGGCAGCTGTCAAGCCTATTTCTCCTTCACCCCAAAAATGTCTGCAGGCGACAGCTAACTAACCCCATGGGCCAGGAGCCTCGCAGCAATCTGCACCTGGAAAGCATGTTCAGGGGCGACAGAAAACTCCCCGGGACCTGAAGAAGCGTCCTCTTTCGCTCCTTCTTGCCTCCTGTGCTCGAATGGCCCCTGGGGTAACAGGGCATGTGTTTGAACCCTAGCTCTGCCACTTCCTAATTGTGTCTACCCGAGCAGGTCTCTTAATCCCTCCGTGCTTCAGTTTTCTGTAAATGGGGTGCATAGTCACAAATCTGTTTCACAGGGTTTCTTTCTTTCTTTCTTTCTTTATCTTGGTCGCATTGGGTCTTTGCTGGTGCACGCAGGCTTTCTCTAGTTGCGGCAAGCGGGGGCTGCTCTTCGTTGTGGTGCGCGGGCTTCTCGTTGCGGTGGCTTCTTTTGTTGCGGAGCACGGGCTCTAGGCGCGCGGACTTCAGTAGTTGTGGCGCACGGGCTTAGTTGCTCCACCGCATGTGAGATCTTCCCGGACCAGGTCTCAAACCCATGTCCCCTGCATTGGCAGGCGGATTCGTAACCATTGAGCCACCAGGGAAACCCCTCTTTCACAGGGTTTTTGCGAGGACTAAATGTGTGTGTGTGTGTGTGTGTGTGTGTGTGTGTGTGTGTGTGTGTGTGTGTGTGTGTGTTGAAACAGACAGAGCAAGCTTAGATCGGTGTCTGGCAAGTTGTAAGCAAAATATAAATGTAGCTTTCCCGTGAGTCATAACTTGCAGAGAACAACGGTATCAAAACCATACTAACAATAATTTGGAAAGGAAATAATTTGACCGCTCATTGTGTGTATGTAGCAACTGAGTGTTGTTGATTTCCTTTTCCTCTGCTCTGCAAAGGATATTCGATCAGATACCCATTCATCTCTTTAGAAATATTTTGTTAGCTACCTACTGTGTGCCAGGCACTGGGTTGGGCCAGGGACCCACGCCAGTGAGGTCGGAGTCTGACAGCACACACCCAGCTACGTAATAGGATTCGGGACAGAGAGTTAAGGTCAGTAGAGGTGTCTGGTAGAAACTCACGTCGGAGGTGACCCTGAACCTGGTAAAGATGGGAGTTGTCGCCTGCCCCGTATGAGAACTCTGCTCAGACATCACGTACGGTGCCTCCAGCCTTCCCAGTTCTCTTCCTCCCATTCCCAACCGCTGCCCCATCCTCTTAGCTCCCGAGTTCTGTGCTGGGAGCTGGCGCATTGCTCGGTGCCTTCCTGTTCTGTACGCATCACTCTGCTGCGTCAGGAGTTCACGCTTCTCCATCTGCTTCCCATCTTCCAATTTTTTTGTTGTTGTTGATGTTTCTCGATCACTGAATTAAACACTTTTTTCCCTTTAGTATACTGGCAATCGAGTTTCTGGAGGGAGGGCCGATAAAAATGCCTGAGTTGAATCTACCACGTCTGCACAGGCGCCCCCCACCCCCGCAAAATCTATGCTTTTTGGACCATGACATATCCCCGACACTGAAGGATGAGCAGAGATCACGCAGGCAGAGAGCGTTCGTGACAGCTGCTCCTACTTCCACTACACCCACACTGCCTTTTATCTGCTGCGCGTTACGTGCCAGCTCCGTGTAAATATGCTACATACACAGTCTGACTTAGTTAACGAAATTATGCTATCTGTATACCAGCAACTCAAGTTTACAGATGAGGAAGTGGGCTCAGAGTGGTTAAGTTTACGTCTCAAAGTCACCCAGCTGTTGTTTCTTGTAGTTTGGATGCCCCAGGAGTCCAGCTCCACAGCCGAGATAGGCGTGAGGCTCGTCAGGTTGTGCTCTGGGGATCCACGCCTGTAGGGGAGCAGCGTGGCCAGCAGGGTGGGGCAGGGGGAGGATTGAGCTGTGATGTAGGAGCAACAGACACTTCACCAGTGCCGAGGAGACTAAAGCCAGGGTGACCCTGCAGAGATGTCCTGAATTGGGACAAAGAGACCAGGCAGTCATTGATGTGGCTGCCTCCTGGATTGGACGCATCCTTGGGCAAGGCAGCTCCCTCTAGCTGAAGGCACTTCCTAAGAAGGGATCCTGCCGTCAGCAAACAGCAGCCCAGCCGCTGGGGAAATGAGTGCCTCCTGGCTCAGAATGGGCTTCTGGGTAGCACACCACGGTATCCACTACAGTGTCACAGGCTGACTTGGAAGCCACATCTCTCTCACTTTAGAGCCTGTTCATGTAAGTGGGGTGCAGGACAGAGGGCAGGGAGAAGAGAAAGCTAGAAAGGTAGGTCAGCTCGTCTGAGGTAGGGACTTGGACCTCACAAAGGAGCCGACCCTGAGAGGGGATAATAGTTACGTCCGATCGGAGAAGTGCCATGTTCCTGGGAAACCATCCAGGTGGTGGTACACGGACTCCTAGAGCAAAACCAGTTGGTGGGGTTCATCTGATATTCTAGATATACCTGCGTCAGGTATTTCAGTTGAGAAGGAAAAGAAAATTTCATTCTTTTTCCTTTCCTTACATCACTGGTTTCTGTTTCTTATTTGAAAATGCTATTCCTCCCATAGAGAAAAGGTTTGGTTAACGCGGGTGGTAAAGCTATCTTTGTTTAAAATATTCTCTTTGAACGAGGGGACAGTGACATCACTAAGTTCTAGGACAGATTCTTCTCGGGCCGTGTAATCGTTTGTGCGTCCATTTGAGGAAGTGACAAAACCAAAAGCAGATTGGAGGTTTGGCACCTTCGCTATAGTCAAAGGAGTGCGATGTGAACGCACACCATTCTCTTCTCTGCGCCCTCTCCTGTCGGTGACCAGACCGAACCAAGGGACCGTCCTCAGCTTAAGAACACATGCCCTAACTCTATGTTTGGGATAACCAGAGGGTTTTCTCCGCTCACCAGGCTTGTGATGCTGGACTGAAGAAGTCAGTTCTGAGCCTGTGTAAGCCCAGCTTCCATTAACACCTGAAAAATAACAATTCACTGTCCTGAGATGTCCAGTCCCGTGAGGGGCCCAGTCGCCTCTTCTCCCTGGTACCCTACCTACCGGGTCTCCATTCCCTCCTCCCATATCCCCTTTTTTTTCTTTTAATTGAAGTATAGTTAATTTACAATGTTGTGTTAATTTCTGCTGTGCAGCAAAATGACTCAGTTTACATATATATATTCTTTTTTTATATTCTTTTCCATTATGGTTTATCATAGGATATTGAATATAGTTCTCTGTGCTGTACAGTAGGGCCTTGTTGTTCATCCATTCTGTATATAAAAGCTCACATCTGCTCACCCCAACCTCCCACTCCATCCCTCCCCAACCCCCTCCCCCTTGGCAACCACCAGTTCGTTCTCTGTGTCCGTGTTTCTGTTTCGTGGATGGGTTCATCTGTGTCATATTCTATTTTATTTCTTTTAATTAATCAATTAATTTATCTTTGGCTCTGTTGGGTCTTTGTTGCGGTGCACGGGCTTCTCACTATGGTGGAGCACGGGCTCTAGGCGTGTGGGCTTCAGTAGCTGTGGCTCGTGGGCTCTAGAGAGAGCGCAGCCTCAGTAGTTGTGGCGCACGGCCTTAGTTGCTCCGCGGTATGTGGCATCTTCCTGGACCAGGGCTCAAACCAGTGTCCCCTGCATTGGCAGGTGGATTCTTAACCACTGCGCCACCAGGGCAGTCCCTGTGTCATATTTTAGATTCCACATATAAGTGATATCATATGGTATTTGTCTTTCTTTCTGACTTCACTTAGTATGATAATCTCTAGTTGCATCCGTGTTGCTGCAAGTGGCATAATTTCATTCTTTTTTTGATGGCTGAGTAGTATTCCATTGTGTATATGTACCACATCTTCTTTATCCCTTCCTCTGTCGATGGACATTTAGGTTGCTTCCGTGTCTTGGCTATTGCGAATAGTGCTGCTTTGAACGTAGGGGGTGCATGTATCTTTTTGGATTAGAGTTTTGTCCAGATATGTGCCCAGGAGTGGGATTCTCTTCTCCATGGTACCCTACCTACCTGGTCTCCATTCCCTCTTCCTGTGTCCTCTTATTCCCACCTACAACCCTGGAGGCCCCAGATCCTGTGTCCCTAAATGAGAGACATCTTGAGGGTAGGTGGGTCTCTTTGTCATCATATATGGATTCCACTTGTTGTACAAAGGATCTAAGGCAACAAGTGTGCTGTTTTCAAGGATGCTGAACTCACAGGGAGCACAGTTCCCAGTGAGCCAGGGAAATCATTAGGTCTGGAGTCAGGCCGATCTGGGTGTGGATCCTGGCACTACATTCAAGTATTAGCTACGTCTTGTTGTGGAAAGATCTACTATGATGATTGCACAAAATCTTGACCTACTGATGTGCAAGAATACTCCTGCGGCCCTTGGATTGTGAACATATCCCCATTTATCCTGGTGCCAGTGCTCAGAGTCGGGTCTGGAGTCCAAGTGATTGGGCTCAGCCTCTGACTCTGCCACTTTGCCCTTTGCCCTTTGCCTCTGTGGGCTTCAGGATCCTGCCTGTCATTGGGGAGAGTGGATGCAAAGTGTGGACGCTCCCTGGAAGCATTCGAGGCACATGCATCCCTTAGCTTGAGGGATGCCCCTCACAGTCAGAATTTAATGAACAAGAATGATCTGTTCCTAAGTCATTTCACTTGCTTGAGCCTCAGTTTCCCTATAAGTAAAATGGGGATAATGATGCCTCCACAGGGCTCTGGCAAGAATTCAGCAAAAACTGTAGGGCTCAGCACCTAGAAGTTGCGATAGAAGGTATCCATGCCCCGTATGGGATTCATACATTAGGGGACTGCCTGGTAAGGTCATTCGATTAGGAATCCAGAGGGCACAGATGGTAGAGGACAGGTTTTTCATCCACCTCGACAGTTTGACGGCCAGCTACACGACTGGCTGTATCCCCGCTGACACCTGGCTTGGTAGCTACTAACTTATTTATGCATCTTCCTTTTTACAAGCCAGGCAGTTGTGAGAGGAGGAATCCCATCAGGTGTGGCAGCCAGAGGGAGGGAAGAAAAAGCAGACTAAGGTGTCCCTCGGTGTTCCCCGTTGTCCTGAGGTCAGCATCTCTTTGAACTGCGAGGGCAGGAGGGTTTAACTGCAGTTGGCTGGTGGTGAGCCCGCCCTGGTGGGATGCAGCCAGACAGCCCGCAAGCGCCCAACCATAAACCCCGAGCCCTGCCGGCTTCCAAGAACTCTCCTTTGCGTGAGAAGCAATTTGCAGAAGAGGAACAGGGCAGGGGAGGGGCGTCGGACCCCTTCTGGGGTATTGCCCAAAACCACACGCAGGCAGAAATGGTGCCCCCGGACTTGAGGACGCTGGGCCAGCAGCCAGGGGTCGGAGGACCAAGACATGGAGCTCGGAGACGACGACGAAGGTCTCCGAGGCTCTGTGGACAGGGACATGGCCAGGGAGGGAATATGTACCTAGCCTGATGGGGCTACGTTTGCATGTTTACACATAATCCCAGGATGCCATGCCGTGAACGGGGTATGGGGGTCAGAGCGGGCATCAGCCATGAACGAGAACAGGGGCTTTGAACCAAGACAGACTCAGTTTGGATCTTGGCTCCATCATTTCCCAGGCACGCGGCTGTGAGTGACCTCACCTCCCTTATAGCCTCAACAGTAATAGCCGCCTGGTGAGGTGGTCGTGAGCGTCAGGAGTAATAATAGGCCCTTGGCACGGAGCAGGCTCTCGGTAAGCAGCAGGCGTTACCATGATCAGTACCGCTTTGTTGCTGTCGTTGGCTGGGGCCGGACTAACTCTCCCTAAGGCGGCTGTCAGGTCTCATACTCACCTGGCCAAGACATGAAGAACTCAGGAGGGGTTTGGCAGGGAGATGATTAAGGGGCTGGAAGATGACTGATGTGACGGTACCTAGGTTGGGCAATGGCTAAAGGGGAGGCGCTGGGGCAGGTGACTGGCGAGTTTCTAGAGGGAAGGCCGAAAGGAGGGTGATGTGCAGGTTTCGTCTCTCCCGGGGGTTGGAGGGAAAGCGGGAGAGGTGGGTCGGCTAGGAGGAGAATTTCTGACCAGTAGAAAAGTTTACACCTGGATTTAGGAAACAGCCTGGGGTTGCTGAACGGGCCACCTGGGCTCCCTTGCGAAATCGTCGGAATTGGGCTGAAGTTGTCTTTTAGCTGCTACAATTCAGAATGTGGAACTTGCCACAGCTAGAAGGGGGGGATTCTGAGCTGGAAGACAGGTCAGGCCAGAGAGTTTCCCATCCAACCATCTCCTGCAGCCCAGACGCCAGCAGCCCTTGCCTCTTGCCTGTGACCGCGTCCAAGCACAGGCAGCTGGTTGATTTTCACTGCGCATGTCTCCCACGCAGCCTGCCCGTCCCCCTCTCTCTGAGTTTTGCGTCCAAATCACAGGCACTGTCAACGTGCTGGGGGCTGGGGGGGGGGGCATCAGTATTTCTGAACCTGGTGGCACGTTTTCAGTGAGTGAGAATAACCCTACGTCTTCAGGAGCTGCATTAGAAGCAAAAGCCAAATTAAATAGCCACCAGGTGAATGGATACAAATTTATATCCATTCATACCCGGGTCGCTTGTGCTGTTGAGCTAATTGACTTCTGGGCTCTGAGTTGAGGGCCCCAAGATCTGCCTGCCTGGTGGGAAGAGTGTGAGAAAACGAGTTTTCATGCTTTGAGGCAAAAATTCAACCAGTGGTATAAGAGAGACAGGGTTAATTGACCCTACAAGGTACAACAGAGATGCAGAGGGGCCCATCATAGAAGCAGCACTGGAGCCAGCTGGGCGTGGATTTCAAAGAGGATGTCACCACTTACCAGGTGGAGGACATTAGGCCAGTCCAGACCACTTCTGTGCCTCAGTCTGCTCCTCTGTAAAATGGGGCTAATACCCCACAGGGATGGATCCATGTATTTTTCTAACATTTTATTACAAAAGTTTTCAAATCGAAAATTTGAAAGAATAATGTGGCAACCACGCATCTACCCAACACCTAGATTCTACATTTTTACTGCACTTTTTTAAAACCGAATTTTTATTTTATATTGGAGAATAGTTGATTCACAATGTTGTGTTAGTTTCAGGTGTACAGCTAACTGATTGACTTATACATAGTCATATAAACATTTTTTCAGAATCTTTTCCCATATAGGTTATTAGAGAATATTGAGTAGAGTCCCCTGTGCTATACAGTAGGTCCTTGTTGATTATCTATTTTATATATAGTGATATGTATCTGTTAATCCCAAACTCCTAATTTAGCCCTTCCCCTCACATTTCCCCTTTGGTGACCGTAAGTAAGTTTGTTTCTGAACTCTGTGAGTCTGTTTCTGTTCTGTGGATAAATTTGTATCATTTTTTTTAGATGCCACATATAAATGATAGCGCGTGGTATTTGGCTTTCTCTGTCTTACTTCACTTAGTATGATAATCTCTAGTTGCATCCACTGCAAATGGGCTTTCTCTGTCTTACTTCACTTAGTATGATAATCTCTAGTTGCATCCATGTTGCTGCAAATGGCATCATTTCATTCTTTTTCATGGCTGAGTAGTATTTCATTGTATATATGTACCACATCTTCTTTATCCATTTGTCTGTCGACGGACATTTAGGTGGTTACCATGTCTTGGCTATTGTGAATAGTGCTGCAGTGAACATTGGGGTGCTTGTATCTTTTTGAATTATCGTTTTCTCCAGATATATGCCCAGGAGTGGGATTGCTGGATTATATGGCAACTCTGTTTTTAGTTTTTTTAAGGAATACTGCACTTAAAAAAAAAACAACAACTGCACCTGCTCCCTTATCATTCTGTCCATCCCCTTTTCTAGGAATCATTGCCCAGGGATATTGGGAGATTTAGAGTAGATATGTATAAAGGGCCAGGGCAGGGGGCAGGGTCTGGAATTTTACAGTGCTTAATACATGACTGTGGCTGTCGTTGAGATGTCAGTGCCCCGGTTTCATGGATGTGAATGTGGTTCTGGCTGCTGTGGTCGGGGGAGCAGAAGACCAGTGGAATCCATGGCCAGGCTGATACCCAGAGATGCTGGGTAAAGATTGTTGAGAAAAGTGACCGCCTCTTGAATTTCTTGCTTAGAAGGTAGGAATGTCCACCCCCCTTACTTTTAAGTCCCTCAAGTGAAGGACAGATGAGCTATTTTGATCTGTATGCTTCCTCCTTCAAGTTTTTAATAAATGGACCTGTAGCCAGGATTGGAGTACTATCTATCTGTGGTGTACTCGGGAAATCTCCAGACGTTACAACCATCTTCCCAAGAACCCGGTGAAGGGGCTGTTACGATGTCCATTTCATAGATGGGGAGACTGAGGCTCAGTGCCTTGTCACAGAGCTGCCAGGTGGCAAAGTCAGGACTCGAATTCATGTATCTCAGACTTCGGCTCCTGGGCTTTTACCACCATCCCACACTGCCACCCGATCTGCAGAAATACCCAGAGCCTCCGTCTCCCCACTGCTTATCCTCATTTCTCTTCACGACGCAAGGGATGATACCGATTCTTGTTCAGATGAGGTTAGAGAGGTTCTCTCCCATCCCCAGGTGACTGCAGGGGGCCTTTTAAAAAGGGAAGCCTACAGGCAGTGAGGGCTGCTGCTTCACTCGCTCTACAGGGGAATTGGCTTGGATTTGTACAGGATGCCAGAGCTGGCTCAGTTTTCTAAAGCCCTAACTTTGCAGCATTCTTCAAGGGCCCCAGAGAGTTCCTTGTGCCATGAAATTTAGTTTGGAAACTTCAATAAGAAAGTCCCGAAGGAAACTGTCAATTAACGCATTTACGCCGAAGCATCATACTTGGGAAAAACACCTTCAAAAGCCAACGCTGTTTTCCAACCATTAAAGAGTTTACGTGCAGCTTGGTTTCCATAGATACGGGAGGTGATGGCCCCCTTCCCCTCATTGAAGAGTGAGTGTCGCTTGATTTCTTTCTTTCTACCTTAGTCTTTCATACTTTTCCCCTCCATCCCCATTTATGAAAACGAAAGATAACTAAATTAACACTTCACGGCCTCTGCAAATAGTGCTGCTACATACGAGGAAGAGATGGAGACTTTTCAGTTGATCAAATGAGTTCCCCGTCAAACACATATAAACGTATTCGAAAGGGAAAGGGCAGTGGTCTGTTGAAGCTAACTGAGCT
>NW_006779163.1:4798191-4803234 GCF_000442215.2 Lipotes vexillifer | reverse complement strand
AGGGAAGAGGTGTTTGCAAATAAAGTTTTATTGGAACACAGCCATGTGCACTGGGGTATGTGTTGTCTATGGCTGTTTTCAGAACAACAGTGGCAGGTCTGAGTAGTTGTCTGAGTAGTTCTGACAGACACCATAGGGCCTACAGAGCCTAAAATATTTCCTCTGTCACCCTTTGCAGAAAAAGTTTACTTACTGACCCCTGGTATACAGGAAAGAATTGGCGTTTGAGAGGCATTTAATGGTTTTGTCACTTTAGGCACGTGCTCATCATCTTGCTGTGACTCAGTTTTTGCATCTTTGCAATGGGAATGACTGACAGGGTCCTTTCTTAGGGTTGTGGGGACGTCAAGCCTCGAGCCCTGTGCTTGGTACGTAGTAGGGGAACAATAGATACGAATTATTATTTTTACTCCCGATTCTTTCGATAGAAATACCCAAAGACGCCTACCTGAAGATTCTAGAAGTTGTTTAGAGAAACCAAAGGAAAGTGTGTAAAAACCCAAACCACATAGTTCAGCCACTGTTCCTGGGTCCAGTGGATGCCCAGGTGTCTCTTTCCTGGCAGTAGGTGAGGGAGCCTAAGTGGGGGACCCTGTTGAGAGAGGAGAAGGCAAACAAAAGAAACCACAACAGTCTAGGAAGAAATCTTTTTAATTTCTATTCAGCTTTCAAGAGTTTGAGAGAGGTGGGTTTTTTTTTTTTTCTTTTCCTTTTAACAAACCACTTCAAGTACATGCCTTCAGATTATAAAAGTACCTGAAATTGCCTAGAATATTAGCATGCAGAGCTTGTTAGTATTTACATATATTTACATAAGGAAGCAAGAGAAAGATCTACAGGTATTTACAGTCTACACAGGAGAAGAGAAAGGCGGCCTAATTGTATTTCCTAAAATACAGGAGATGATGAGTATTCAGCACATGCATATTTAGAGAATATTTGCACGATAGAATGCAATTTTAAAAAAAGACATACCTTTGTAACTTTCTATGCTAAGGTGTTGCATAATCAAGGTAACTTTGTGTGTGTGTGTGTGTGTGTGTGTGTGTGTGCGTTTTGTTTCTAGTCTATTTGCACCAAGTGCTTTAAAATGTTCCCTTACGCCGAGGCAGAATTATTTACCCTGGCAATTAAAGCGACAGCATACGTGATCATTTCCCACTAACTAACTAGCGACACGCTGCTGGTGAATGAAATACCTACTGTTTCTCCTCTACCCATCGACCACTGTGACGAGATCTGTCTGTGCAAAGGTAGTGCCTAAGCTCTCCGCATTATTTATGGGAGTAATATAAATGAGACGCTCTCCGCAGTATGTTCTCAGTGAAGTATCAACAAGGCCGGCGTCTTTGAGCCTGAGACATGATCCGTCGCAGAGAGCCCGCTATGAAAAGGCACAAACCTAACGCAGACGTGCTTGACTTGAAACAGTGTGGCTGGACGCGGAGGGCGGCCTGCCTGTGAGATCTGATTGTTGCAGACTCCGTTCTCTTAATTCGCTGCTGGAAGAGTTGAGTTCGTGAATCTCTTACAAGGAGGCCATGTGGCCTCATCAGAGAAGACCCTGTGTGTTTTATCCCCCCATCACCAATGCCTTTTCGGTACTAGGTCGTAGACTCGCTCTGTGTCCTAGGTGTAAAGGAACCGACAACCTTAACAATGGCAACAAACAGCTTGTTTGTTTGGGGTTCGCCTGCTCACAAAAATGGTCAGCTCTATGGTTTTCTAAAAGAGCCAGCGTGGCAGGCCAACTCGGTGGTGCGATTCTGTGCAGAAGAAGGGAAGGGGGGACGCTGTCTGTTTCACTTGTACTGTGAAGATATGCTTTGCGCCATTATATTAGAACCGAACCCATTCATTCTGCCTGGCGCTAACTTTAAAGGTTTATTTCAGTATACATGGCACATACAGAGGCATACATTTATATACAGTATACAGAGCTAGCTAGAACCAAGGTTAAAGTAGTAAAAACGTTTCAAATTAACACAAGCTAAATGCCTTCTTTGAGCTCTTAGGGACACTCAATAGTCCTTCGGCACTAGTGGCCGGCTTGGAATATTTCAGGAATGGGCCATCGGATTTCTCGCAGGTGTAAGGATGGTGCTTATTTTGGTGGCGTGTTTCTAAGATCCTTCTGCTGAGCCATTGCAAACTAACCCGTGGAAGAGTGGATACCCCAGTGCAGTTTTCCAGCCCAGCAAGGCAACTCCCTAACTTGAAAAGCAATGTGGGCACCCCAGGCAGCATCAGCACAGAAGGCCCAGGGAATGCTTTCATGGATCTAACAGAGATGTTGTTACAGGTGGAACAACATCCTCTCATTTTTAATGAGACCGTCTCTCCAGCCCAATCAGTCAGGTCTAGAACATCTTTGGCACAAAAGGAAGGTAGAACAGGCATGAGTAATGCCACCCACCTGGACTGTACTTAGCCATTCCTTTTTCCTTCCCTCCTTTGGAGGACCCCCACTCCACCAGAGCACGTCTAGAGAAGTAACAGGAGGTCTCAGGACGATGAAATCATGCTAAATGTTCCACCTTCACTCTTTTGAGACCAGCCATCAATCTGTCACGGAACCCCTGCCGTGTGCCATGTTTATGGCAAGAATTCTGGAACATAAAGCGGGTATGAAAAGGGCTGCATTCATGTCAAGGGGAAGTTCAGAAGCGTTCAGCCAGTTGAAAACACAGTCCTGAAAACCTCCCGGGGCCACACTGCCCTGAAATGTTGCCGATTAGCCTAAGCAAAAGTCCTCTGGAGACTTGCTGTCCAGAACCAACATGGCTCTGGCCCTCTTTGGATGGTCGGGAGTGTCTGCCTACCCCTCCCCCAAACCTAAGGCCAGCAAAGACAAATATGCTCTTCTGCCTTTAAAACTCCTTTCCAGCTTTCCATCCTGAACCTCCTGGTCCCTGGGCTTGTTCCTGCAAAGATTTCTCAGAGCATCACAGCCACCGTCCTCCTGACTTTCCAACTCATTCTGCCCTGGTCTTCAAGTCAATCTCTTAAAACTGCTTAATGGTCCTGTTAGAGAGTCATGGCTTTTGTCAAGGAGACAGCGTGGTCTTTGTAGCCTGATGTGGTTTTGGGGTACCTCAATTGCAAATAAGCGAGCCTCCATGTCATCGTGATTCCCAACGAAGACGTGTGCACATCTGCTATGTGAAAGCTCTGTTCCACGTGTGCCCCTCAAACACCTCGCGCTCAAACTGCCGTCTACTTTGTGGGGCTGTGCCCTGTGCCAGGACCCGCTGCACTGATGATGGTGATGCGCTGGCATATCGCATGGCTTAGCTCTCCTTCAGAGCAACTGCCATCGAACCCTGTGTCCCAGGGTCACCCAGGGAATGGTACTCCTTTACCTGCCATGGGAGACACAGTCAGCTGAAAAGGAACCTCTGAGGCTTTCCACGTTTGGGATCCTCTTTAGCAAAGAAACTATTTCCCTGAGGCAGGAGGTAAATATCCTAACACATGGTGGTAGGTACACATTCTCTTACGTCAGGCTGCAAGATCTGCGTGTGGTCTAAATGGATTCCCCAGAACACTCTCGAAGACTTTCCCAGCCTCCTCAGTTAAAAACAAATATCTGCTTTCCTGACACTCTTCACTTTTTCTACTTGGGAAATTGAGTGGATTTCCCTTCGGTAATAAATGCTAAGAACAGCCTGTGAGTGAGTTAGCAAAACTCCCGAGGGCTATGAAGAAAGGTACCTAAGCCTATATATTGTTTGGCGCCTTGGTAGGAATCACTTCTTAGGAATTTGCAGGAATTAACTGGGGGAGGGCAGGAGAGGGAGGTGGATCATTTCCCTCTGCAAACCTGATGTAACATGTCAGATACTATCCTCCAAAAGAAAGACCATATTCATTGTACACGTGTGTGAAGTTATAAGATGGAGATTGCTCGGGGTTTCACTCGTTTTGATGTGGTTCCGTTCACGCGTTGAAAACAAGTCGATCGTCCAAAAGTAGTAGGTTCGCAGCTGGTCACATCTGGCACCTGGAGGTGGCACTTTGAATCAGGTGATGGTTTTGTTAAGGGTCACTTGCCATTGGATCTTTTGAGGTGGCGCTGGGTCTTCATTTTTGTTAATCCAAATGGATATAATCTCCATTTAGTTCACTGCCTAAATCAACAATGGGAAAACCTCCTCCCAACATTTCTCAGGTGAGCACATGACAGCCCGTTTTTTAAAAAATTAAACGTACAGCCCATCCATTTAATTTTCGGCCAGACGTGGCCTGGCTGAGAAGGGACAGAGGACTCCTCCTAAGGTAGCTTCAGCCAAACGGGAGACGCAGGGAATGCGCAGCCTGCAAATTTGTGTCGCGAGTTTGAGAAGGAGGTTTGGTACTGCATCTGGCATGGATTCCGGAGGGTCAATCTGTGGGATGATGTGTGTGGCTTTGGACGAGTTGCTTTTGAGCTCTGGTGCTAAGCTGGCTTCCCTGTGGCTGGGGATAATGATTGTCCCTGGCTGGTAGAGCTGTGTGCGGGTTAGAATACGGTGCTTACAAAGCTTTCTGCACGGTGCCAGAGGAATGGCTAGCTCTCAGTAGATGCTGGCCATCGTTACCACTGGAACAGCCCCCGTATGCAACGACTCACTAGAAAAGCTCGACAGTGTGGAGGAAAAGGGTCCTTTCGAGGCACGTTCTCTGTCGTCTCCCGTCTCGCAGCGTTTTGGTGGAAGTTGGTATGTTATTGATTTGCACTCATTCCATACCCAGGCGGGAGGGCCAGGGGTCGGTTGTGGTCACACAAGCAGGGAGGCCCTTGAGCCTCAACGCCTGCATAAGCTGCGTCGCTCTGTGAACTAACAAACAGAATATGTCGCTCACCTGTCGGCTTAAAAGACTGTTCGCAGGGCTTCTTCCCTGGTGGCGCAGTGGTTGAGAGTCCGCCTGCCGATGCAGGGGACGCGGGTTCGTGCCCCGGTCCGGGGCACGATCCCGCGTGCCGCGGAGCGGCTGCGCCCGTGAGCCATGGCCGCTGAGCCTGCGCTCCGCGACGGGAGAGGCCACGACAGTGAGAGGCCC
>NW_006779163.1:4794190-4798181 GCF_000442215.2 Lipotes vexillifer | reverse complement strand
AAAAAAAAAAAAAAAGATTGTTCTCAGATGGTGAGTAGGGAACACGTAACCTTTTGGAGCAGCTGGCTTTGTTTTCTTCTCTCAAATCAGAGATTTAAACCGTCCTATTGCTGAGGAACAGCTGTGCTCCAAGCACCCCAGTCTCAGGAGATGAACCCTGAGACACCGTGTCGCACGTTTCCAGTAGGGTAGCTGAAAACCCTCTTTGGGGAGGGTTATTGGGAGACATGAAGAGACTGAGAGGGCGGCCATCTGTCCCACCTATGGCACCTGCATTCACTGCCCCATCTCCACCAAGGCTCTGGGATAAATGATTCTGCTGTACTCACCGGGGCGTTGCATCAGTTCTGCATTTGGAAACTGTTTGTTTGCTTTGCCTCACAGACCCCAGAAAGCTTTGAGGGTTCTAAGAGGCACCTGTCTTCTCTTCCTGTGACACCTGCAAACTTCTTTGTCCCAGGAATTCAGCACGGTCATCACTGCCCGCTTCCAGAAAGGAAGTTCTCCCTCCCTGCCCTTGGGGTTCCAAGTCCAGTGTAAGTTCTGTGCTGCCTTCCCTTTCTCACCTCCACTTTCTGCATACATTGATTCACTCAACATTTGCTGTGCGGTGTCCTGATACCGACGAGTCTGTAGGAAAGCAATCTTAGAACATCTGCTACTCTCAAAATCATTGAATATACAGATATCCCATGGTAGTGTGTCTACTTTTTTATGTGTCTCAGAGTCAAATCTATTTTAAGACAGGAATTTATCCTTTCTTTTTTTAAAGAAGCATGCATTTTAAAAGTAGAGAAACCTGAAAACTAAACATAATTGTGTAACATGTGTCCTTATTAAAACGTAAGTTATATTAGAGTACCTACCAATGCATTACAAATATTTAACATGTGGGTGGATTTTTCCTTAAGCCTAGATTATTGATCAGAAACCCCTGTACCTTTCTCTTGCAAAGAGTGAATATTCATTTGGAGTCCATGCGGACAGCTGCAAATTGAGGGCCAGTGGTTATCAAGTAAATGTTGATGAAACGCGGCTACGTCACCGTTTCATCCCAACCAAGGGCTTCGTTGGAAGGATGGATGATTGATTTAGACCTCAGGGCCCCAACGATAAATGAACAGTAACTGCTTTCTAACTCCCACCTTTCTGTAGTTGAAGACTGTGCCGCTCACCCGACAAATGATTTCTGAAAGAGAACGATGAACCCCCTTATTACCCAGATGCTCTTAACTTAATCCCAAACAAGAATCCTGGGTAATTTTACAGACGCTATAAAGATTGATGGCGTAGTTCTCCTTTGGCAGCTCGCAAATGTTTGACTAAATCAGAAATGGCATTCAGGCGTGATTAAAGATTCTACTGGGCTTCCCAGAAATCCTCAGCCCCGTGCGACCCACACCCTAACTCACTGCTGCTGCTACAGGACAGAGTCGCCACCCCGGTTCCCATGATCAGCAACGGCATGCAACCTCCAGGCTTCCCATGAATTTGTTCTTAAAAAAAAAAAATCACTGAGGGGAACCCACAGCTCCTGCTAGTGTTTATATATGTCAAGATATGGCTGTTATCGTATCACGACGGATCAGGAAGCAGTGGTGCCAACCAGCAAGGCAGATATTTTATAACAGAGTTGGTAACATCATTTCCTTGATAGTGCTCTTTCATTTTTTCTGGATTACAGACTGATGCCCACCCCCAGAATGGCATGAAAGTCATTTGATGGCGATGAAAGTGCTCTTTAAAAATTTTTCTTCTATCAATCAAATCAGTTTACAAATGGTTTCTGTTATATCAGCAGTACCAGCTTATTTACTAATGAGATTTCCTAATGTGGCTCCATCTCACTCCGGTGATAGGCCGAAAAGCTGATGAGCCCCAAATTAGAACTTTTGTTATTAAACCGTCATCCCATCTGATCATATAAAGATGTCACTCAGAGGCTGCCGTGGGTGCCGCTGAAAAGAGCATATTCCCTGAGAAGCCGGAAGGGTTGTGGGCTTGGGACGAAAAGATGCTGTCACTACTTACGTCACTGTCCAGTCTCTCTTTGCCAAATGTGCACCGTTGACCTTCGGAGCGGAAAAGGTGGTCTTTGCTTTCAGGTGCCCTGCTGTATGTGTTCTACAGAGTCAGTCAGCACTGCTGGTGATGAGATGATTGAAATTGTGTATCACCCTGAGCCTAGTGGCAAAGGAATCAAAGCCAGCTCTTGATAAAAGATTGAGCTTTACTCAACTTTACGGTTGTCAGCATGGGAGCCAAGTAGCAGTTTACATGAAATGAGGTCGATTGCAATTGCTTTCACATTCTGTGGAGGGAAAATGCATGCCCCCCGGCTCCCTCATCAACTCGATTCTGAATCAACGTAAGCGCAGAATTTCTCTGCAAAAATACCATTCCAACAGTGCAGGAGAGTGAGTGCAGCATGGTATCATTTTAGAAGGTCAGAGTGGCAAAAGATTACACTGGGTTTGGAAGAATTCCGTTTGTTGCTTTCCCGAGTGGCCAACTTTGATCTCTTCTCAGGATCGGCGGAGCTGTGAGAGGCCAGTTTGTTGTGATGTATGAATGCTGATACTATAACCGCTCTGGGGTGGGGTTGAGGGAGCCTGGATTTAGGGATGAGCTGACTGGCTTCTCCCACCACTTGAGAGCTGAGGGCAAGGGCCCTGACCACTCTTGGTGGTTTGGGCAGTTGCAAAGTAAAATGGAAATCGAAAACAGATATCCAGAAAATTATTCAAAACACCATCTCCACCTGACATCTGCTAAGAATTGAGGCCCAGATGATATTTGCTTGGGTTGTGGCGAGATGAGCATCTCCACGCTTCCATTTTTCCTTAGAGGTGCTCTGCTTTGCCTTTTTTCCCCACATGGGATGCAGGGGCGTCAGATAAGCCACTGGAACTTCGTTAGATAAGTGTGCTAAGCTAAGGGTTATTAGGAATAATAATTCAGTGAAAGGAAATTTGGATGACATGGGCTCATGTCCATTAGACCTGAGCCACACAAATCAATTTGAAACGAAACAGGTGAACCCAAGAAAATAAACAATTGGCTGTTTGGGGAGTGGGCATAGGTGACAGGGCTGGGGAAATCACACACCGATTACTATTTCGTTAGAGAAGTCACGTCAGGGCTTCAGTTTTTGGACCAAAGGGCCCCTTGTCCAGTACAGTCAAGCAGCCCGTTATTATCAGAACTCAGGTATCCCATTCCCACGCCACGCCACGCCACCCTCCTCTGCACAAGCATGTCACTTCGATGTATTTGACCCTATGGTTTTCAGACAAAGGCAATAAACGTCCCCACGCCCCCCCCCCCCCAACCAAAACCCCAAGTCCCTTTTATAGAACTTCCCTCCCCCCCCGCAACAAAAACCCCAAGTCTACTTTATAGAACTTCCCTACAATCATAATACCTTGAGACCTTGATTCTCAGAATGACAAAACAACCACGGTGAATGCAAACCAAACCCTATGGGGGGGATGCTCTCCAGTAAGCTCTCTGCTTGGGCACAGTTTTAAACCCTGTAGGGGGAGAAAAAGAGTAAGCTTTTGGGTGGGGATGGTAACTCATTTCCCTCGCAGTTAGACGTCCTTATCCCCAGTTATCTTTCTCCATTCTCCTCTGCCTCCCAGCCCCCTTCTCTGTCAACTGATAATTAGTTGATGCAGCAAGGGCTGTGATGCACATAAATAATCATAAGACGCCAGATAAACTGTATTGGTTTCAAATGAGAGCCGTGCCGACGGTGTTCCCCCTATGAACACCAGCCTATTATTTTTAATTATGGCTTTTGCAAAGCAAAGTGATTTCTTGCCCTCTTTCCAGCATCCCTGACAGTATTGCGTCGGCCCGGATGATATGGTGCCCCATCGGCACACACATCCCTAGCCACAGGGCCAACTGCTACTCAAAAGGTCAATCGGAAGTGATCAGTTGCCCTCGTTACAACTTGCATTTTGAAGGGGGCTGGGAGGACATG
>NW_006779163.1:4787535-4794180 GCF_000442215.2 Lipotes vexillifer | reverse complement strand
CCCCCCCCCCCACCCAAGCCACTGGCCCATTGCAAGTATGGGGCTGAATACGGCACTTCTAAAAAGGTTTCCAGGATAAGGATAAATTCACAAACGGGTCTCGTGTCTGCATGACGCATGTGTGATGGCGGGGAATATGTGTATACGTGTGTCTCAAACATTTTAACACAGCATCACAAACCCTTCCTCTAGCAGCCCCATGGGCAACGAATAAGGAAAAATCTGGCACCAGTCCCGCTTGGTTTTCTACCTGATGGGCCGTGATTAGAGTGGTTGGTTTAGTTCAGAGAGAAGTTTCTAGAAACTTCTCAGTGTCAAATGACATCATGCGTTGAGAAGTGAGGGAGTTGGATGAATCTGTTCTCGCGGGTTCAGAAGGATCCCATCTTCTCGTTGCTCAGAAGAGACATCTGATGTGATTAACTGATAGACGTGTAGTCTGTTTTCAAAGCCTTTTCCTATATGAGGTGTAAAAAGTCACATTGGCTTTACGAGCGGACTTTATGAACTCGTTTTCCCTGGATGGTCCCATCGTACCTTTTACAGTCATGTGCTTTGAGTTCGGTACCCTCGGCCATGCTGAGATCCAGCTGCATCTGAACCAGGTGGGGAGAGACTCTTGCTCATTCCCAGTCAGAAGAAAATCATTCCATCACCTCTTTTCTTTAAAAAAATAACGTTCCGTGGTCTTTGTTCTTTGCTTTCCAGCAACAAGGAGCCGCCACCACCGTCTACTGTGCTGCCGCTCCAGAACTGGAGGGCCTGGGGGGGATGTACTTCAACAGCTGCTGCCGCTGCACGCCCTCGACGGAAGCCCAGAGCGAAGACACGGCCCGGGCCCTGTGGGCGCTCAGCGACAGGCTGATCCGGGAAGGACTCGGCAGCCCGTCCGGCTGAGGGGGCGCTCGGCAAGGCTCAGCACACACGCCCACCGTGCGCGAGTGCTCGGGCGTTAACTGCCAGTGCTGGACCCCTTCCAACTTATCATCCCAGGGCTTTCCATGTCCCTCCGACCCAGATCCGCTAGAGTCAAGGATATAAGAGTCGTCACAACAGAGCAAAAAATGTTAGGTACCAAGAGGAAGCAGGGAATTCTGGGGGTAAGGGGACAATACGTCTTTTCTGGGGCTGGGTTAGGCCTCGTTCCCTCTGCTCCCCTGGTGATGGCCTGTTTGAAAGTGAAGCTTGGTTGCTCGGTAGGTTCTTCGTCTCACCCTAGAAGCACGAGCAATTCTCACGGTGTAGGACAGCCTGGTGCCCCACTCCCCCGCCCCAGGCACAGCCTCCATGGCCACACTGTAGCCAGGAGCTGGCTTTTTCTTATTTAGGGAAGAAAAAGGCCAGTGTTTATCCTTCGCTGCACTGATCCAGGAGATAATCGTTTCCTTCAGCCAGATCAAGTCGGAGTGGCCTTAGCAACTACTGGAGAGAGAACCCTGTGAACCTTGTTCCAGCCAAGACGGAGGTGACACTTAGAAGTGGGTGGGATAGACACAATTACTGGGTCGCCAGGTACTGGTCCACCAACTAGTGGTCCACCAACTCCCCCGGCCAAAGCTATACAAAAGATTCTTTAGCGATTATAACAAACACGTATTGTAAATCATTCCCTAGATACCTTGACAGGCAGGAAAGGAAGTCTTGCGCCATTACAGGATATTTTGGGGATGGGGGATAGAAAGCCGTTCCCTCCATTCTTCACTCACAGTTTCGGGAAACCACGCCATGGCGGAGGTTCAGAGCCCCTCAGTGTTCAGCATCCTGCTTCAATGTCCTCTTGTTCCTCTCATCCTACGCTTAATAAAAGAACATGCTTGAATAGTATCACCTGAAGTTTTCTGTCTTGTTCCTTTAAATGTTTGTTTCAGTTTTGTTTTTTTAGAAAAGCAATCTAGAGGAAAAATAAAGCGCTTCTTGTAGACGCCAGGAAAACACCATTCTCGTTTCTTCTCTGAGTTTTGTTTTGTTTTTGTGCTTTGTGGCTGTCTGCGGGCCGAGTTGTCTCACGCAATTAGCATGCCAGCATCGTATTTTCTGTTGAAGAGAGAAAGAAAAAGAAAAATGACTATCACTTAATTTCACCTTAAGAGGTTTTGTTATCATGGATCGTGGATCATTTCAGTCCCTCAATGGTTTGTTCCCCCTGTAACTACCTACCAAGTTCTTGGTGATTAGAAACCATCCCTACTTAGGAGAATAGGGGGTGGTTTGGAGGCTCTTCCCCACTCATCCTGTTATCACTTACACTGTGGTTTCCAGGCCATTCCTGCAGGGATGCAAGAAAGGCCACTTTGGCAAGGTGGAGAGAAAGCTTTTGCTGAAATACCAGGAAGGTCGGGGGCAGGGTGTGTGTGTCACTGTTCCTCCTCTTGACAGTGGCAGCTTCAGCCCAGACAACGTCATGAATTTCTGGGCCTCTGGCTCTGTGGTCAGTCAAACACCAGTGCTTTCCAGTGGTCCATAGCCTGGCTACATCCTCCCATCTGGCTATATTCGCCCTTCACAAAATCCTTATTGTCACAGCGCCTTTCAAACTATGCATCAGATGATGTCACTTTTCTGGTCCAGACCCTCCAGTGCTTCTGCCTTAGACTATTTGCAAATGTGGCCATTGTAATTCTCCTCTCAGTCTCCACACCTTGGGTGGTCCTCTCTCTAACTCTGGCCTTGGCCACATGACTTGCTTTGGCCAATTTAAAATGTGCTTGTGCATGGGGCTCGCCCTTTCTTGTTGCTCTTTGGAATCCTGCAACCACCATCCTATGAATGGGCCTGGGTTAAGCGGCTGGACAATGCGAGCCACGTGGACGCTCCCCAAACCGACAACAGACTACCCATTCATTAGACGTGCAAGCGAGGCCATCCCAGACCATGTAGCCCCAGCCGAGCCAACCCAGATGAGAAGAAGTACCCCAGTCCCCCCAGAGAACTGCAAAAAATATAAGTTTGTCATGTTAACCCACAAAGCTGCAGGATTACTTGTTACACAGCAAACGCTAACCGATACAACCGCTCATCTCACTGACTGAAATCCAAATTTTTTTTTTTTTTTTTTTTTTTTTTAACCATAGCCGAGGAATTCTCCCATAATCTGGTCCACAGCAGACCTTCTGATTTCATGTTCTAGCATCTTCTCTTCACTCACTACATTTAGCCACGCTAGCCTTCTTGTTCTCCTGAAATAAGCCAAGCAACCTCCCTACTCAAGGACTTTATACTTGCTGTTGCCTCTGCTGAATCGCTTTTCTGCCAGAGACCTGCATGGCTTCTTCCCACACTGCATTCTGCTTTCTCCCTTTCTGATGAGGTGACATTCTGGCCACTGCATTCACAGTGGCACCCCATCTGCCCACCCCCTCCCCTTTATTTTTCTCCACACAGCTTAATACTATTAGACAAGTTATATGTCTATTTACTGTTTTCTCTCTCCACCTCCTATAATATGAACTCTCTGAGATTTGTCTGTTTTGTTCACAACTGTGGCCCCCGTGCCTTGAACTATTCCCATCATACAGAAGGTGCGTAATAAATGACCTTTGAAGGAAAGGACGATTCTTGGTGACTGAGCATTACGTCCATGAAAATAATTCCCATCCTTGTGAGAATGCGCACAAGCCACCCACTGTGCCAGGCGGGCTGCAGAATTACGTCTAACGTGACCAAGGTCCTCCCAGGCAGCCTCCGCTTCCCGTCTTATGGATAAAGAATCTGAGGCCAAGAGGTTTCATAATTTGCCACTGTCCACACAGCTCATAAATGATAGAGCTGCTGTTCACACCCAGGCCTGTTTCTTTTCAAAGTCACACACTTCCCTGCACCAAGGCCACCGATCCTTCAAGAAGCTGAGAATGTCCTTTCCAATAGGAGGCACCGTTTTTACATCTCAGGCTGAGCAGAGAAGTGACATTACGTGTCTGACTGTAGCTCAGCATTAGGAATTTGGTGAAGGGGGAGTCAAGCCACGGCACAAAAGATGTCGGAGTGTCATCAGGCAAGGTCATGTTCAAAATACCAGAGAACCAGGGGAGCATCTCCTGCTGCCTCCTTGCACCGTTAAGGCCTCTGTGCTGATGCCCATATGAATCCTGCATCAGGAGGTAAGATGATGCGTGAGGGAACCTGACCAGGGGAGGGAAGCATTCGCCTCAATCAAGAAGCTCCCCTAAACCTTCCCACACTGTTGGTGGGATGTAGATTGGTGCAGCCACTATGGAGAACAGTATGGAGGTTCCTCAAAAAACTAAAAATAAAGTTGCCATATGATCCAGCAATCCCACTCCTAGGCATATATCCAGACAAAACCGTAATTCGGAAAGATACAGGCACCCCAGTGTTCACTGAAGCACTATTCACAATAGCTGAGGCGTGGAAGGAACCTAAATGTCCATCAACAGAGGAATGGCTAAAGAAGATGGGGTACATACACACAGTGGAATATTACTCAGCCATAAACAAGAACGAAGTAATGCCATTTGCAGCAGCATGGATGCAACTAGAGATTATCATACTAAGTGAAGTCAGAAAGAAAGACAAATACCATATGATATCACTTATATGTGGAATCTAAAATATACAAATGAACTTACTTATAAAACAGAAACAGACTCACAGACAGAGAAACCAAACTTATGGTTACCAAAGGGGAAAAGAGGAGGGGGTAGGAGAGATAAATTAGGAGTCTGGGATTAGCATATACAAACTACTATATATAAAAGAGATAAACAACAAGGTCCTACTGTAGAGCACAGGGAACTATATTCAATGTCTTGTAATAAACTGTAATGGAAAAGACTACGAAAAAATACATAGATCTGAATCAGCTTGCTATACAGCGAAAACTAACACAACATTATAAAGTAACTGTATTTCAATTAAAAAAAAAAAAAAAAAAGAAGGTCCCTAAGTCAGACTAAGTCTTCATACAATCATTCATCCAAAAAACATACACGGAGTGGCCACATTATGGAAATTCAAAGTTTAGGGTAACACCCCTACCATAGTTAGAGCTATAAAAAAAATTTATATCCTGGGTCAGTAGGAGTCTTCACAGTACACAGGTCCTAATCAACTTTACCAACACTTCTCCAGGTTACTTGATAAACAGAGACCCCAGAACAAAAACCAGGCCTCCTCTTACCCGTTATGCCCTGAATCCACCCAATCAGACGGCGCCAGTCCCTGTGGTGCATTGCACCTGCCAGATGCATCTTGCTTCTTTGGCTGATTCCGTGGGGCAATTCCTGGACAGGTGACCAAGTGGGTAGCATAAAAAGCCTCATTCCTTTGTTAGCTTATTCTAAATCCAGGACTACTGCTCACCATCTGTCATGATATATATATATATATATATATATATATATATATATATATATATATAGTGTGTGTGTATATATATATATACACACACACATACATAATATATATGTAATATATACCTAGTTTTCCATCATCACTACCACTATTTGCAGGTACTATTTATTTAGCATCTACTATGTGTCAGTTGCCAGTCTGGGCAAATCACACCCACCTTCTTATTTTATGCTCAGATGATAAGCATAAAATAAGTGACCTTTCCGTGGTCCCCTAGCTGGTAAGCAGCAGAGTCAGCATCTGAATCCAGGGCTATTGCCTCCGGGTCCATGTGCCTCCCACTGCATCCCACTGTTTAAAGGACGGCCTGTAGACCACCAGTATACATATAAATAAATGTACACAATGGGTGAATTATTCACGAAGGAAGACTCTTAGGCTTCCTATCCAAGCCTGGGATCTGCTTCGACTCCTGGTGCCTCATGTCTGGTATAAACAACAAATTCTGTCCATGCCGTTTATCCAGCAATACTGGCTTCAGCCCCGTAGACCTTTTCTCCTGTTCTGGTTGTAAACAGGTCTGCACCTGGCCTGCCTTCCCCTGGGTTTAGCCTCTGATGGACTCAATGTCCAGAGTCCTCCACCACTGCCCCAGGGCCACAGAATCCACTCAGGACAGGGAGAGGGAGCCAGAGTTTCTACCGTCATTTTCCCTGTGTCTTTAAAGCCCAAAGGCTCTCGGTTTCCACTTTCACGGCTGATGAAGGGAGAGCTTTCTGCCACTTTTCAATAGGAAACAGGAAAGTGAAGCGTCCCCGGCAATGACTGAAGCTGTGGCTTGTGGTTTTGCTCTTTAAAATGGGGTGATGGGTGGTTTTGTTTTGAACTTCCATGAAGGAGGCCCGATTACTTTCATTAAGGTCAGCGCTGGGCCGGAAAGCCTTGGCTCGCAAAATGGCTGCCCGTTCGGGTCACCAGCAGGTACCATGTGGAGTTCACATTTAAAAAAAAAAAAAAAAAAAACACCTAAAATAGCGATATTTATTTTACCCTGTTAACTTTTTGTGCCTTTCCGCATATCCAAACTAGTTGGAATTCATTTTAGAATAATAAATAATATCACATAATATGATCCACATGATGACTGAAAAAACTTCTCTGAATTCTGTCTACTTGACGAGATGCTTATACTAACGATAAAGGTGAATTTTAAAAAGAAAACGACAGGCTCAAATGCCACTATCCTAACAGAGATTTTCATCTCTGTTCATTACCTTTCAAGGCTTCATACTATTTGGTTTCATGCCCTTCTTTTTATCTCCCCCCCCCCCCCCC
>NW_006779163.1:4785301-4787525 GCF_000442215.2 Lipotes vexillifer | reverse complement strand
CCCCCCCCCCCCGCAATTATCTCCTTTCTCAGTTTTCAGTTATTTTAATGGATGCCTCATATATCGTCTTGCTGGTGGGCCATCGTTTGGAAACTCCTACTCTGGGATATTCGGGTTATCTCTAGTTTTTGCTGTTAGAACTAACAGCTCAATTAGCATCTTTATGCACGCAGCTTTTTTCCTTCTATTTTCCTCCCCAGCATACATCTGCATCCCTGAAACTCTTGAATCCAACAGCTCTTATTTGGCTTTTGCTGCACACTTCCATGTGCGATCTGGAAGGGAAGCAGAAGGTATATATTTCTGGGGTTTTTTTTTTTTTTTTTTTTTTTTTTGGTTTGGTTTTTCACAACCTCATCGGTATTGGGTGTTGCTATTTAATTTTTTTTTTTTAACATTTTAACTTCCTATTGTCACAATCTATAACTATTTATATAAAATACCCCCAAGCAGCCAGTCTCCTTATTTAAAGTATAAGCATCTTGTCTCTCGTTTTCCCACTGGACCAAGTTCACAGTTTTAATTAGAATGGAAATTCCAGGTGAGTCTACATTCGGTTTGGGTAGAAAAAATCAGTTCAGCCATGTCACTACATCTTTACCACATTACTCAATCAGTAAATGTCCTGCCTTTTTTTTTTTTACCTTTTCAATCACCAACTGTAGCACAACACGGACCCCATGTGAATGCCAGGCAAAGACCAAAACCAACACCTAAGTCCCTTTGGTTCATTCTGGCTTATGTACTTACCCCCCTAGCTGAAGTGCTGTCTGCTTTTATGAGATGTGCCACACCACTCAGAAAGACTGTCTTCCTTCTAAACTGATCTGTTCACGAGGCCATGCCCTGCTGTATCTTAGGTGTAAGAGAATAAAAGTTTCTTTTAATTTTTGAAATAGGTCCATGCAAACAGAGGCTCTCCATCATTCATTCAGATTAAAGAGGCTCCGTGCCTTCCTCCAACTTTCCTGGTTTTACCTGAGGTTCACGAGGGGCTCGTTCTTTCACTTTGGAATCATGACAGTTTCTCGTCTGATGCTGGGGACCTTAGGTGAGAAAGTCCACTTTGGTAAAGTATCATTTCCTGAGCCCTTACCAACACTTTGTGCAAAACACTTAACTGAAATGCTGTTTTTGGTCATTTAAATCTCACGAGTTTTGAGTTAAAGGTCACTGTCCCCTTTTTACCAGTGAGGAAAATATTTCAATCCTGGGGCCACCACTTCCTGTGTGATGTTGTCCCAGTAACTTAACCTCTCTGAGCTCCTATGTCCCCACCCCACGCTACATTCGTGGTTTCTCTTACCCCT
Organism: Lipotes vexillifer; assembly: GCF_000442215.2. NCBI lineage: Eukaryota > Metazoa > Chordata > Mammalia > Artiodactyla > Lipotidae > Lipotes > Lipotes vexillifer. The sequence goes on along the minus strand of NW_006779163.1, from coordinate 4,786,215 downwards.
CCAACTTCATCTCTCCCTTGTTTTACTTTCTATATGCACAATTGGTTAGATACCTCTAAGGTGAACAAGTGTGTGTTCGTTAGTAATCTACCCGAATATAGTTTTATTCTTTCTCTATATCCTTTAAAGATGACTTATGAGATTGCTTCAGGGGAAAAAAGTCTATCATTGTATTTAAATACAGTTAATCTTAGAAATAATTGCTGAATAATTTTCTATTCTACAAAATGTATTGCTGTTTGCTGTTTTTATTAGAAAGTTAAAATGTATGCTCAGCATTTAAACTTGGGGAAAAACATCAGAAAAACAAATATTCCCAAAGTCCCACCCCTCAGAGACAACCACTGTAAATGTTCTGATATATTACCTTTCACACTTTTTATAAGTGCATTTTAAAATTTACTTGCATCTTTTCAGCTTCAGTTTTATATAGTTGTGATTGTACTCCATACACAGTTTCATATATTTTAAATTGAATACGTTCTTGATACATCTTAATACCTTTATGATCCTGCATTCAGTAAACAGGTATATACCATAGTAACCTTTACTGTTATTGGACAGTTAGGGTTCCCCCATTACTGTATTTTCATTAGTATAATGCTTTAATAAATTGCGTAAGATCGGCGGAGACTAGTTTGATTATTTTCTTAACATGGATTCCAAAGAGGATGTAAGGTCAAACAATATGGGAATTCTTAAGGCTCTGGGTACCTACTGTCAAGAAACCTTTTCTGGGCTGCCCACGTGGCTAGTTTTCATACCTGCCAAGAGTATTCTTGGAGAAGAGCAGGTGTGTTTTTACCCACTTGCTGTGGACCCGTTTATTTTCCCCAGGTACTCTGCCCATCCGCTGTTTGGCAGCATTCATCTCAGGGCTGCCTATGCAAGTTCCCGGGTATAGAAAACTCTTT
>NW_006779163.1:4780408-4785259 GCF_000442215.2 Lipotes vexillifer | reverse complement strand
TCTTTCCCTCTGGAACCAAGACAGAAGAGGGCAGGAGCCTTGTGTCAGCGAAATTAAAAAAGGGCTGAATGTGAAAGAATCAAGCTAAACTTTGGGTCAGCTGGTTTTGCCAGCCTTTGAAGATGCTATAGTGTTCATTGTTGAGCTGCCTCGGAACCTACTGAGAAAGTTTGAAGACCTTCTTGGCCACTATGGTAAATGTTCAGAATTCTCGGCCCGGTTTGCTGAGGCAGGGCTGGCCCTTAGACTTGGTCCTGGGGAATTTTACCTGGTGTGGCCTAGATTTGAAGGACCTGATGATGAAGCCCTTGCTTTTCAACTCTTATTAGTGGCTGCTTTCAAGCTCATTTCAGGGAGGGAGGCTGAGCAGTTCCTTCCCAGACGGTTTAGGCAAAATTTCAGTCAGACCATCCTGTTTCCTGAGCTAGATTCCAGAACCTTCTAGAAGCCAGCCTGCCTAAATCTCCCTAAATATTCCCAAAGCCTCCACAGCTTCAGTCAAAACATAGAAGTACATGACATGGACAAAACCAACACACACACACACACACACACACACACACACACACACACACCCATATAGATACATACACACATATATATAAAATCTCAACGTAACAATGGTATTATTAGTACCATTTTAAATAAAATGTTAAAATAAATAAAATCACAATGACATGATTAATAATACAAACCAGACACTCGGACTTAGAAATTCAACTTATAAATTTTAGAACCCTAAAGCAGGGCATTTCTCCCAGCCTGCACAGATGATAGGAGTGTATGTGATTGTGTATATGTGTGTGTGTATAGACGTGTCAGGAGTTTTGGAATTCAAAAACTCCATTAACATACTGATGGATCAGAGAATTACTGTTATTAAAAACAAACTATTTAACTGGGTTTCATTTCAAACCCTTTGAACACAGGCCACTGTTTCTTTTAAGACACCTGTTCGTTAACAGAAATGGTACTGTCCTCCAGGACAAAGAGAAATATTTTCCTTAAAGCCATGATAATTCATAATAATAATATTAATAATAACCTGATATCAATTTAAATGTCCAACAGCTGGGGTCAGGACTTTCTGACTACCATGATGCTGTGGAAGAAATTTACTTGACTGAAATGATGTTTTTAACATACTAGGTGAAAAATGTAGGTTACAAAAGAGTCTGTAGGGTAAGATCCGGTTTTGTTAAACAAATATATATTCGTGTTTCTGTGCATGTAAATTATGTACTGAGAAAGAACTGTAAGGTGTTAATCATGGTGATCTCTGGGCAGAGGAAATGGAGTTGCCTTTTTTTCTTTATGCCTATCCATATTTCCCGCATTTTCTACAATGGAAGTATGCCATATTACATTCTAAAAAGTAAAAGTTATAAAAACAAAGACCAGAACACGCCAACGCTTATAAAACGTGCCCAGCTGCCTCTGTAAGCATTCTTGTACAGCTGTGGGCTGACTCGAGTCCAGTAATTGATCCTCCAGAAGGTTCCCTTGGGCTGACGCACTGACACCAACGAAATGGCTTTCAAGTTCCATGGGAACAGAGTGGGGAATCTGAGGGCGGCATCTCACAAAGTAAAGTACACTTGAAAAATAAAAGCAGGTAGATTATATGGGGTCAGTGGATAGTTTTAGATAACTGGGCGGTTGTGTGAATTACACCTTCCATTGAGGCGTGTGTACAAACACCACCTCCCCGTGGCTTGGGCCAGGTGAGTTTTCCACAAGAGCCTTTCCTCCGCGGCAGTTTCACGTGTTGCCAAGGTCGGAATAACTCTTACCTCCCCACCTCAGTGCCCTCCTGTTAACCTTGAGCACTCACACCCAGCTCGTGCAGAACCCAGACCGTGGATGGACGCCAAGTCCCTTTCCACTTTTTGTTTTATTACTGCTTGCTAAAAGTTTGAACCAAATGATAAATGGAAGTATTGATTTTGTTTATCTACTTGACCTCTGCTAATGTAAAGTTTTAAGAAAACATATTGTTAGAAAAGTAAAGTTATATGTCTTATGCTATTCTAAATAAACATACTCATCAAAAAACCTTATAGGAAATATTTACATATCCAAAGAAGACATGGAGATCGCCAAAAAGCACGTGAAAAGATGCTCGACGTGACTAATTATCAGAGAAATGCAAATCAAAATCACAATAAGGTATCACCTCACACCAGTCAGAATGGCCATCACCAGAAAGGTTACAAACAATAAATGCTGGAGAAGGTGTGGAGTAAAGGGAACCCGCCTACGCTGTAGATGGGAATGTGAATTGGTACAACCATTATGGAGAACAGTAAGGAGGTTCCTTAAAAAACTAAAACTAGAACTACCATATGATCCAGCAATCTCACTCCTGGGCGTATATCTAGAGAAAACTCTAATTCGAAAAGATACATGTGTCCCAATGTTCATAGCAGCACTATTTACAACAGCCAAGACATGGAAGCAACTTAAATGTCTGTCAAGAGAGGAACAGATAAAGAAGATGTGGTACAGATATACAACGGAGTATTACTCACCATAAAAAAGAAGGAAATAATGACATTTGCAGCAACATGGATGGGCCGAGAGATTATCATACTAAGTGAAGTAACTCAGACAGGGAAAGACAAAGAGCATATGATAATGTTTATATGTGGAATCTAAAAAAATGATGCAAATGAACTTATTTACAAAACAGAAATAGAGTCACAGAGGTAGAAAATAAACTTACAGTTACCAGAGGGGAAACAGGGGGAGGGATAAATTAGGAGATTGGGACTGACATATACACACTACTATATATAAAATAGAGAACTAATAAGGACCCACTGTATAGCACGGGGAGCTCTACTCAATACTCTGTAGTGACCTGTATGGGAAAAGAATCTAAAAGAGTGGATGTATGTATGTATAACCGATTCACTTTGCTGTACTTAGCAGACACTAACACAACATTGTAAATCAGCTACACTCCAATAAAAATTTTTTTTGAAAAGAGACATTTACACAAAATAATATAAGCAGCATTACTGTAACTACTAAGCAGAGAGAAATCCTGGGTGCAGAAGACAACTTCTTTCTTGGGAATCGGGATGGTACCTGATTACTTTGGACTTAAATTTTCTTTCCCCCTAGCGGCAAAAGCAGTTCTAAGAGGGAAGTTTATACCAATACAAGCTTACCTCAGGAAACAAGAAAAAGCTCAAGTACACAACCTAAGCTTACACCTAAAGCAACTGGAGAAAGAAGAACAAACAAAACCCAGAGTTAGTAGAAGGAAAGAAATCATAAAGATCAGAGCAGAAACAAATGAAATAGACACTAACAATAGCAAAGACCAGTGAAACTAAAAAGCTGGCTCTTTGAAAAGATAAACAAAATTGAGAAATCTTTAGCCAGACTCATCAAGAAAAAAAGGGAGAGGACTCAAATCAATACAATTAGAAATGAAAAAGGAGAAGTTACAACCAACACCACAGAAGTACAAAGGATCATAAGAGATTACTACAAGCAACTCTATGCCAGTAAAATGGACAACGAAGAAGAAATGGACGAATTCTTAGAAAGGCACAATCTCCCAAGACTGAACCAGAAAGAAACAGAAAATATGAACAGACCAATTACCTGTACTGAAATTGAATCAGTAATTTAAAAGCTCCCAACAAACAAAAGTCCAGGACCAGATGGTTTCACAGGTGAATTCTACCAAACGTTTAGAGATGAGTTAACACCTATCCTTCTGAAACTATTCCAAAAAAAGTGCAGAGAGGAACACTTCCGAACTCATTCTCTGAGGCCACCCTGACCAAAACCAGACAAAGATAAGACAAACAAAAGAAAATTACATGCCAATATCACAGATGGTCATAGATGCAAAAATCCTCAACAAAATACTAGCAAACCAACTCCAACAATACAGTAAAAGGATCATATTTCAGGGATGCAAGGACTTTTCAATATCCGTAATTCAATCAAGGTGATATATACCACATTAAAAAACTGAAGAATGAAAACCGTATGATCATCTCAATAGATGCAGAAAAAGCTTTTGATAAAGTTCAACATCCATTTATGATAAAAACTCTTCAGAAAATGGGCACAGAGGGAACATACCTCAACATAATAAAGGCTATATATGACAAACCATCATACGCAATGGTGAAAAGCTGAAAGTATTTCCTCTAAGATCAGGAACAAGGCAAGGATGCCCACTCTTGCTGCTTTTGTTCAACATAGCTTTGGAAGTCCTAGCCACAGCAATCAGAGAAGAAAAAGAAAGAAAAGGAGTCCGGAGAAGAAGTAAAACTGTCAGTGTTTGCAGATGACATGATGCTATGCATAGAAAATCCTAAAGACGCTACCAGAAAACTACTAGAGCTCGTCAACAAATTCAGTACAAAGTTAATACACAGAAATCAGTTGCATTTCTATACACTAACAATGAAACACCAGAAAGAGAAATTAAGGAAACAATCCCATTTACCATCACATCAAAAACAATAAAATACCTAGGCATAAACCTACCAAAAGAGGCAAAAGACCTGTACTCCGAGAACTATAAGACGCTGATGAAAGAAACTGAAGATGACACAAACAGATGGAAAGATATACCGTGTTCTCGGACTGGAAGAATCAGTGTTGTTAAAATGATCATACTACCCAAGGCAATCTACAGATTCAGTGCAATCCCTATCAAATTACCAACGGTATTTCCCACAGAACTAGAACAAGAAATTTTTTTTTTTTTTTTTTTTTTAATTTATTTATTTTTTGCGGTACGCGGGCCTCTCACCACTGTGGCCTCTCCTGTTGTAGAGCACAGGCTCCGGACGCGCAGGCTCAGCGGCCATGGCTCAC